>NW_011887751.1:982569-1019555 GCF_000806365.1 Fopius arisanus
TTTATGTTTAAAGTGGAAAATTAGAGATAATTTAATAATTTGAGAGTGAATTATTTCCTCTCAGGTGATCACTGAGACATAACGGAATTAGAGTTTTAGATACGTTTTAGTCGCTTTTTAGTTGTTCATTACAGAACAAGGCCACCAGCCTCTAATGTAAATCAATCCCTTGAATACCTCTCGATTAAAAATGTATATAAATAAATAAAAAAAAATGGGGGAAAAAAAAATTCTCCATTTTTATAGGTCAATTTTCCGATTGCCTCAGGGTACAATAGAAAAAAAATGTATAATTGCGGGTATTGAGACCGTTATATGTGATTGCACGAGAAGAATTTATTTTTTTCATTCGAGTGAGCGCAGAAAATCTCCATAAATTGGAATAGGTGAATAATTATCGCTGAAATGAGTGATCACCTGTGACGTGTAGTAGAAAAATAAACACCAGAGGCACTGGGGAAATTTCAATCCATATATTGTGAGTAAATAAACTAGTAATTAGATATGAACTTCGGTAAAAGTTGAATGCTCGATAAATACTGGAGAAATAAGTCGCCGGGCAGGGATTATTAACTCCTTGATAAGGTCTATTTTTTTTTATCATTGAAAAACAGGGAACAGCCATCAACTGACGATTACGATTGAAAAATATTGTTGACCATCGGATAAAATTCATATGCCGATTTTTATCGACGAAAACAAAATTAAAGTTCATGTGAGGGAATTTTATCGCATTATTTACCTGAAATACGACCGAAACAAGAGAAAATTATTTGCGCTATTTTTTATTAGTCCAGACAGAAAAATGGGTATTAAATGAAGATTAAAAATCTCTTATCGGGTTTGTGCTTTAGTGTCGAGACCGATTTAATCGGTTTTATTTACTTTCACAGCTGCTACTTTGTGTGGATTATTTATTCATGTAGTTGATAAAAAAAAGACCGATAGTTTATTTTCTGTCGGGTTGTGCAAATATTCGAAGGTAATCCATCATTTATTTATCAATAATTAAACAATATTGCCATAATTTAATGAATGGATCTTCATTGCAATTTTATCGTCAGAGATGTTTTATTTATTAAAACAATCTTTGATGATATCCTTGACAAGATAATGAAGTCGCTCTGATGAATTGATTTGATGGATCGATGAATAGATGAATTTCCAGTTTATCTCGCTCAATAAATTTTATTTGTTTAACAAGAATTGCTAGAGTCCTTTCCAATTGCAGAGTTGAAGGACTTATTTGGAGTTTTCTACTCACCAATTAATGTCGTTCGCTCAATCTTACTTTGATCATGGATTTTATTTTTTTATTTAATGAGAGATTTTATTTAACGAGTGACACTGACTCCAGGAAAAATTGTTGGCCGTTCGTTACAGTCTCTCGGTGTCGACTAAAAATGTACGTAACACCCGCTCTCATGCATCACCAATGTCACAGGGACAATTACCCACCTCCCACCCATTCAACATCATTTACCAGGTTTACTGAATCTATCCACCTGTTCACTACCCACGTCATCGAGGAAATTCGCACATTTTTTGATGGAATTCCTGGTAAAAAGTCATTATTACGACTTACGTCATCCTCAAATAAGAAATGAGTAGAGAAAATGCCATTCACTCGATACTATTTCCAAATATTTGTTTTTGCAAATGAGAGAACTTTTTTTTTCCAAGACTCAAAGCAAAAAAGTCAGTTTTACAATTATTAAAAATCTTTAAATTGTCAGTTGTCAGTATATAATATTTTTTCTTGGTTAATTAATTAATTTATTCATTTTTCCTTAAGAAAAACCACTCACAAAAAATCTAGATATTAATAAACTTTTCTATTCATATTTCATAATTTCATTGGAAAATGAATATTATAAATAATTAAAGCGAACAACAAAAATTTGCAATAATTCGGAATATAATGAATTGATTATATTCAATTTTTCAATTTATCCATCTTCTCGCTAGCAAAAAAAAACAATTACCATAGATCCAAATAAAATGTTTTAAAAAATGATTTATTTCCTATAAAATACAAAATATATTAATGAACTTAACTATTACTGCTAACAGATTTTTTAAATGATTCTGGATTGGTGGCACAGCCAGGACACGTATGCAACGACTCGTGAATGAAAATTTCGCAATCAAGGCAGAACGTCTGAGTGCATTTATCGCACGTGTAAACCTAGAACAAATAAACGAAAAATATTCTCAATGCAAAATTAGCATTCCTAAACATTTACCGAGAGTCGTACCTTCTTATCAGCTTCTGAAATACTCCTCTGGCAGCCGTAGCAGTGGTTTGAGGTTTCCTGCGTTGGTATTTCCTTGAAAGTCTCAACGGGGAAGAGATAATGATAAGACCTAGCCAGATGTGGTGCAGAGACGAGAGTCAGACCACACGATTTACATTCCACTGGCAATTCGCAGTGTTTTGATAAACATTGAGGGCACAGGTACCCAGCAGACGTCAATTTTCCTGATTCGTCTGTGTTTTCTGCGTGACTGCATCAAAAATCGAATTCAATACCTCTTTTCATTTAATAAACATCAACAATTCGGTACCATAACAATAAACATTCAAGATAAGACCATTTTTTAGTCCCTATCGATGATTTTCTTTTATTATAGAATATAGGATTTTTCTTATTGGTCTTTCCATTATTATTAGATTTATTATAATCGTGAGACGAATCGATCTTTGAGCGAGAATCAAAGGTAGAAGGAAGGGTTGCCCGATTCTTTACGCCATTTTGATGCTTGAAAGGACGAATACCAAAATGGCAGCAGAAACTGTTATTTCATTCAAGCTTTGACAACACCAGCTCTAATTTTCTAGAATTTTTCACAGGATCACAGGAAAATTGAAGAGTTACTCCATTTTCTCGCCATTTTGTTTCTTGAAATGGCGACCACCAAATGGCGGAAAAAGCGAGGTAAGAATCGAATACTAAATAAAAGAGATGGTGCTCTTATTCAATTTTATAATTCAATTCTAATCAGCTAAAAAAAATGATGTAACATTCTCGATTTAAATCGATTGTTCTCGAGATAAATCGATAATAGAGAAATATATTGCATCAGAAATAGGATATTTGGAAGGAATATATTCGAATAAAGTTTTTGAGATATTTTTTTAGAAATAGGGTATTTACCACATGCAGACACTCATGGCTGTGTCAGTGGGTGTGCTGTGTAGGGCATGATGTGGAAATCCCATTTTAACGAGAGCTGCCTCGAGTCTCGTTGCAGCTGGTGGAGGATCCACATGGGCTTTCAGTTGCTCCAGGAAGTGCTTGTCGTCGAGGACAACTCCATGCTCACCCCCAGTGCTGGTTGCCATTCTCTTGCAGACATGAAGCTCTGCTGCTAGACCAATAACACTGCACCTCACTCCTTCGGTTTTCAAAGACTGAAATCAAAATTTTAATCGGAAAATTTTTCTTAATTCTTAAAAACAATTAAATTTCACCAACTAATGAATTCTCCGAATTAATCACATCCCATTGCATTTGATTTCTAATTTATTCCCTAGATTTGATATATTTCTGAATTTTTTTAGCTGGTGGAGGGAAACAGAATTGAAAATATTCGAAAATAAATAATAATAATAATATAAAAAATACCTGAATGGTCTCAGTGATATCCCCAGGGTCACAGGTCGTCAAAGACCCCATGATGACGAGGATTTCTCTGCTGGCATGGCAAGGAAGGTTTTTCAAGGACTTCAGGGCCAACTCCAGGGAATTCTGAAGCGATGGCTCCCCAGTGATTGAAGTGGACTGACTGAGACCCTGAATTTCCTAAAAAAACAAAACAGAAACTCCAATTCTTTTATTCCATAAATTTCTGCGACTCCACTCACCTTTATATGCTTCTTGGAGTTCCCAGACAATTCACTGAGCTTCTCAGCCCTTTTATTCCTCGTCACAATGACCCCCAATTGACTGATCGGATTCTGATAGAAAAATTCTTCAACGAAATCTCCCAGGAGCTGTAAACAATTCAAGCGTTAACTCTTTTTCTTTTTCAATTATCAACATATTACACATTATTATTATTGTATTATTAATAATTATATACAATTCAATTATGAATTTATCAAATTAAAGATCATTTATCGTTTATAAATGTGAGAGAGAAGAGCTAGTGGTGACGGGGAAAACAGAAAAACCTTCAATAACTTCGAGATAATTAATTTGCAATTAATTAATTCATTGAAATGTTTACAAACCTTTATAGAACACAGGAGTCTGGTAGGTTTGAGATCCTGTGTTCCCATGGCCTCGGAAGCATCGAGAATAATGAATAAATGCCTCATCATTCCCAACCTGGTGCCTCCACTTTTATCCAGCTGTCGTTTTCTCTTCGCCTTGTGGATGATATCAGCCACTGATGCCTCCAGACCCCCATGATCGTCTTCCTTAATCGCTTCCCTTCAACATAACCCCAAAAACTCAAAAACAAATCCTTCATAATCTGGCAATTCGCTGTATCCATTAATTTTCTGGCATCAATTGATTAAAATCAAAAATATTCACCAAGTTTTCTCGTAACCGGTCTCCCAGCGGTACTCCTTGGGTCCCTCTTCGTCTCCCATCGTCAATCACTGCTGAATGATAATTCAACACTGGCAGCAATGAAAACTGTCAACAAACAACTCTAACCTTGAAATCGTTGGAGGAACTCCTTTGATAATTTGAAAATAAATGAACAAATGCAGTGGTCGGGTTGTTGTCACTGGTCTAGGGGTCGTTTCCCCTCTGGGGGTTGGAGTAAGAAATGCCTGGAATTCCCTGATCAGTGGAAAATGTGGAATTCAGAAGCTGAAGGAACCGGAATATGAAAAATTGCCATGTCGGGTTGGTGAGTTTCATAAAAATATGTCTTCTATTTCTTTAATTTTAATAAAAAATGTTTAATCATAAAAAATCATTAATTTTTTTTTACAAAAAAAAACTTAAAAATTAACAATTAAAATATGTTTATTAACGTATTAATCGATATTTTTTATTCATTTGTTAATTGCAATTCATGCAACATTTATTATATGGATATTGGTATAATAATAATAATAATAACAATGATAATAATAATAATAAGAGACTTTCATTTCTTTATAAATTAAATCGTAGCTGCACTGGTACCAAAGGGTTCAGGCACCTCAGACCTGGACTTGACCTCGAAATTCACCACGAGTGAGCTTCGAACCATGTGTCCAGCCACAGCGTACGCCCTGGTGGCTGCTGAAGAGGCCCTGAACGATGCTAATTGGTTACCCGAAAAGGAGCTCGATAAAAGAGACACTGGAGTGGCTGTTGGTATCGGTATGATCGACCTGATGGACGTCTGTACGACGTACGAGGCCCTCAAAAAGGGCTACAGCAAAGTCAGCCCCTACTTCATACCCAAAATTCTTCCCAACATGGCAGCTGGCCAGATCAGCATCAAGTATGGGTTCAGAGGTCCCAACCACGCCGTCTCCACGGCCTGTGCCACTGGAGCGCATGCCATCGGTAATTTTTCAGGAAAATTTCTTCGAGATGTATATTTTTCTTGGTGGAGAAAAATCCCTGTGACTTGATCATGAGGATTTTTCTGAATTTTTGTATTAATCAATTTTTCTTTAGTTTTTCTATGGAAATAATTGGTGTCCAGGTGATGCTTATCGCTTCATCAAAGGAGGTGACTCCTCGGTGATGGTTTGCGGTGGTGCAGAGGCGTGTATCAGCCCCCTAGCGATGGCGGGGTTCTGTCGTCTGCGCGCCCTCTCCACAAATCACAATGACACCCCCCAGGAGTCGTCTCGCCCCTTCGACAGGGATCGAGATGGTTTTGTGATGGGAGAGGGAGCAGCTATTCTCGTCCTGGAGGAGTTAAACCACGCACAAAAGCGAGGAGCTCAAATTTACGGGGAAATCCTGGGCTACGGTATATCAGGGGACGCCTCACACCTGACGGCACCCTCGGAGGACGGAGTCGGAGCGATCCTGGCGATGGACAGAGCCATTAAGAACGCGGGGATCGATCCCCTTGAGATCACCTACGTGAATGCTCATGCCACGTCAACTCCTCGAGGGGATGCCATCGAATTGAAGGCTATTGAGGCGGTTTTTGGAGATCATAGCAAGAATGTTACGGTTTCCAGCACAAAAGGGGCACATGGCCACCTCCTGGGGGCTGCTGGTAACCTTGAGGCTCTCTTCACCCTTCTAGCTATCAAAGAACAGGTCTTTCCTCCCACCCTCAACCTCTGTAATCTGGATTTCGAGGGGCACCTGAACTTTGTGCCCAATGAGAGAAAAAAGTGGAAGGAAAACTCCAAGAGAGTTGCCTTGAAAAATGCATTTGGCTTTGGTGGGACTAACGCCTCCTTGTGCATTGCCCAATTTGTTGATTAATTTTTGTGAATAAATATATTTGTTTAAATCTTCGGTAGTACAGCGGCAGTATTTCCTACCACCAGGATTCATCATCTTCACATGGGGAAATAACATCAGGTAATTCATTTTTTTTTCTCAAGAAAATTTTATTCGAGCGCTCGCATCTTCAATTACAATGCATTCGAAAAGAAATTTCGATAATTCCTTCGATGAAAATGAAAAAAAAAAGTTTCCAACAATTATCCAAAATATACAACTTCGTCTCTAATGAATCCCCAAGCGGTAAAAACTAAATGTAAAAAAGATTTATTTTTTTTCGCCATTCGATAGGAAAAAATAATCATTTCGGAATGCCATTGCTGGATTTATAATGGCTACATAATATAGCGAAGCGTTTACGTAGATTTTTCCTCAACTCCAAACGCTTCTCATGAACTTGACAAACACGTGAATGGAATTCTTGAATTTCCTCGAGTGGAATGAGACTCTCATTACCCTCGTCATCGGATAATGAGTCTTGCAGCATTTGTGTTAACGTTGGAGTGAACTTTTGTTCCCTAATGAGTAAAAGAGGTGAAATGGAATGATTCAATTTGTCGTTTCCTAGATTATCTTGACAGTCGCCCTCGTGCCCACAACAGCCCTCAGAACAGGCGACCTCTGAGCCCTCTGGGGTACTCGGCATCGAGACACTACTTGCATTATGCTCTGACGAGTAACCACAATCCTGGGAGGACTGAGAGGGCTCCGAAGACGCTCTGCTACCCTCACTCAATTTCGATAGCTTTATCCATTTTAATAATTCCTCCGTGGACTCCAGGTCTTTGGGGCACGTGCAATTGTCGTCTTCTATGTGGTCCTCAGGCTTTTTGTGGTTTTTGGCACAAGGCTCTGGTATTTTCTTTGATTTCGAGGCCTTTGGCTTCTTCGGAGACTTCTTCGGTGGCGCACAGGTACGGGGTTGGATCTCAGGGGTTGGCTGGGATTTCTGGAAATTATCATTGTTAATTTTGAAATTAAATGGTCTCCTCGATTGTGGGTTTTCACTCACCTTTTGGCTAGGAGTTTCTGGACAACTACAATCGGGCTCTGGGAGGCTGTCCTCCTTCCCCACGTCGTCCTAAGAGAAAACATTTTTATAATGAAAATATCAGTCGTTCTGACTGAACCTTTTGCAGTAGAATACACACGCAATTTCCTCTTACCTCTTCTTTTTCAAGAGACTCTCCCTTCTTCTCCTTCTTCTTTCTCCGCTTCAGCCTCAGCTTCTCCTTCTTCTTTTCTTTGACGATCTCCTCCCTTGTCAGCTCCTCGTAGAGTATCTCTAGCTGCGTGATTCCCTGCTTGACCTCGACTGCCATCTGAAAATTCCTAGATAACGCATCGATGGCAACAGCAGCGAAGACTTTGCAGACAGTCTCCTCTTCTCTCAGTCTCCTGTGAATCCTGTGGAGTTTTTCAGCCACGCAAATCCCCAAGCACGTGAGCACCTCCTCCTGGGCAATCTCTAGGGTTTTAGCATGACGTTCACGCCCCATCACCTCTGGTTGAGCCCTACCAATCAGGGAAGTGATGTAGTCTGAATTTGTGGGCAGGTGAACATGATTCTCTGGTACGCAACGTTTTATTCCTGCGTAAAGAGCCGGAACGTAGCCCTTCTCACGGATAGTATCTGGATCTTTCGAGAGAAGGGACGAGGCCAAAAGGACTTTTGTCCGACACTCCGAGCAGAAACGGTGTTTCTTCAGGTATGTGTCGAGGGTTGTTTCTAGGGTTTCTTTCTCTACTACTGTCAACTCCTGGCGGCACGGCGATTTCATCACGTCCCACACCTCCCTCCAGGCACCAGAGGGTGGACGGGTACGTTGCACCTCCAGGGAGTGGAGCACACAGCGGCGTGATTTTTTACTACGGGGCTGTTTCTCCAGGAGAGCGTTTAAACGAGAACTAGAAGATTCAGTTTTTTTCGTTTTGGAAATGGAAAAAAATTGGATTTTTTTGGTTCTTTGGGGATATTTACCTGTGACCTTGGAGCATAGTGCATAATAATCGGGGTGACTCGAGTACTTCATTACTCAGGGTTATCATTCCGTCCTTAGTGACTATCAGTGGATCGAGGGCTTGATGACCTGAGGTCATCACGTCGTAAAAAAGTCTTTCCACACTTCTTCTGCAGCCAACGCATGGCACAGCCTGTCTCAGGATATCCAGCATGTCCTTATGGGAGACCTCGAAGGAGCCCTTCACTTCCTCTTCTGTTAGGATGTTCAACTTTCGGGTGAATTCGTCCAGGTGTTTACCTCGGACTAGGGGACTCTCGCAAATGTACCCTAGACTGCTCAAGTCCATGATCATCTGGATGTCAGAATAAAAGGTTTTGTTTTTTCTATTATAACTCGGAACTCATGTGTAATGTAACAATTGTCTAGAGGACTTTTCTGTAGAGAATTTCAAGGGCTACAAAAATTTCTTCATCGAATTTTCTCTAAATATCTTAGATTTTTTTATTTTAATCAATGAGTTACAAAAAATATAGCTGTTTTGAAACTCGAACAAATTGTCATCTGGTCTTCGTGTAATATCTCGAATCTCAATGGAGATGTCAAAATAGTATAAAGGACTTTTTTGTAGAGAATTTCAAGGGTTAGAAAAAGTTCTCCACAAAAATTTCTGTACCTCCCCCAGATTTCCCAATATGCATACCCAAATAAAAAAAATCGAATAGAGATCTTTTCTCATTTCACAAATTTGTCATCGATCTTTCGCGAAATATCTCAAAGGCCAATGAAGATATAAAAATACTGCAAAGGGCTTTTTTGCAGAGAATTTCAAGATCAAAAAAACGCGTCCCACAAAAATTTGCTGATTTCCTCCCCAAGTCCCAGGAATCCCGTGAAAATCGTTGAAAACAATATTCTCCTCCCAAAAATCCCTGATTTTCCACAGTTGAGGTTATGTCCCCCTCGGAATACCGTTAGAGCATAACCGACATGAATCCCTCGACGAAAAAATCCGTAAATTCCCCTGGATACAACAATTAAACACTCACCGTCAGCTGATGATCAACAATCAAAGGCATCTGTCGTTTCTTGAGATTGACCGGTTGGTCCGTACGCCAAATATCGATGAGTTTCGCCATTGTCGAACAATTAAAATCCGAATAAACTCCCGAGATAACTACCCCCTACTGTCGAGCCCCCAACAACAATTAATAGTCGTTGACAAGTCGATTAATTCCCAAATCCTCTCGATTGTCTCGATTGTTCCCTCGAATTCCGTTATGTCACGAAATTTATGATCAAATCGAATGGGAATAATTGAGGATTTCTACACTATCGTATACGTTGCAGGTCTGCCATTTGCAACTGAAGCGACAGCCTCTCTATTACCCACTTCCGCCCTTTTACCCCCCACTACAGGGGAAAACTCCCACCCCTTGCTTGTTTACGTCTTCTTCAAGGAAGAAATGGTTTTTCAATAATATTCTTGAAAAGAGGCATGCCACTGGAATTTTTATTGGAAACTTTTTGTAGAGCAGAAAAAGACCTGCAAAAAAGCTCTCATCGATTTTTTTTCCATTTCTATTAGATTTGGAGATATTTTCAAAAAATAGAAGTCAAAATTCAAATCTTAATTTCAAGGTTGTCGCAAGAAGAAGTGATTCTTGGGGAATATCTCGTAATCTGTCGGAGATAGAGAATTTTTGTGGGAAACATTTTTGTAGCTCTTTTCCTGCTGTACAAAAAAGTTCCTTATAAAAATGTTCTGTCTCTTTCAGGTGTTGAGATATTCGAGAAAAAAGATCGGACGAAATAATTTTAAAAAATTTATTTCGATATAATTAATTCTGCCATAATCTGAGGACTTTGTCCTTTCCCCCAGAGGCGACCCTGAGTCCATCTGGGGACCAGTCAACCGCGTAGACCTCGTCGGCATGTCCAGGGAGGTCCTCAGCAAGTTTTTTCGTTTTCATACTCCAGACTTTGAGAGTCGAATCCGAAGAACCGGAGACAAGGAGTCTAGAATCTGCACTCCAAGCGATGGAGTACACCGCCTGAACGTGTCCTCTCAGGGAAGTAATAAATCGTCCATTGGATGCCTCCCAGAGCTTGATGGATTTGTCAAAAGAAGCAGAGGCGATTATCCTGCCATCCGGAGAGAACTTGACGTCATTGATAAGCTGTTGGTGGCCTGTCATCCTCGCCAGGGATTTTTTCTCCTTCTCTGGGGCCCAGAGGAAGAGCGTAAAGTCATCAGACCCTGAGACCAGACGTTCTTCTCCTACTGCCTCATACCTCTTCAGGGCCAGGTCCTCGGAACTACCTGAGGTTATCAGGTCAAAGGGACCAGTCCTCAGGACGTAATCCACGTTCAGGGCCAGGGTATTCACCCAGTGTGCGTGACCCTCTAGAATTCTGCAGAGAATTCCCTGGAAATTCCGGAAGAAAAAAATTTTTTTCGTGGTTTCAAGAGAGATTATCTTGGGGGTGAGAGGTCTTAGGGAGAAGACCAAAGGAGCTTTTCTGTAGAGAATATCCTGAACTTCAAAAAAGGTGGAATAAAATTTTCTGTGGAATCATTCGTTTTCGTGATACGTTCAAAAAAGGGACTGCATCTGAGTTGATGATAGCTAATGAAGAAATGATTTCTTACGTCTTCTGCCCTCCATACTCTGATGCTCCTGTCCTGCGATCCTGAGTAAATGAGTCCTCTTCCACCCCATCGAACACAAGTGACACTCTTGGTGTGTCCTGCCAGGACCCTCGTCGTCTGGGACAATTTGGTGTCCCAAATTCTAAGATCAGAGTCTTTGGAAGCACTCACGAGGTATCTGCACTCTTTATTCCTGTGGTAGGGCTCCCAACTGATGGAGGTCACCCACATCTTGTGTCCAGTCATGGTCTTCCCTATCTGAGAGCCTGTCAGGGGATCCCACTGGATTATAGACCCATTTTTACAAGCTGACACGAGTTTTGTGCCACAAGGTGCCCAGGAGATGCAGAGAACCCAGTGTTTGTGTCCTGTACACGTGAAATGTGGTGTCTGGGTGTTTATATCCCAGAAACGGACTGTTGTGTCACCAGAACCACTCGCCAGGTGCTTTCCATCAGGAGAAAATGCCACGGAAATAACTGCCTCTTTGTGACCTGAAAAATCAAAAAAACACATTTTCTTAATTAATTATTATTTCGAGAACAATGACACCCAGAAAAAAATGCCGTGGAACTTTTTTGTAGATCAGGAAATTTAGAATAAAAAAGTTCTTATGACTTTTTCCTGTGGGATCGCTTGTTCCTGAGAAAAATCGATTGTGAACGGAATTAAAAGAATTCATCAAATGTCACAATTTTTTGATCACTAGATAAATTACCCTCGATTGATCCTGTACACCTGGTGACAGCCCTGACCTTGAATACAGCTTGTGGCTGGTAGATGATGTCCACGACGTTTTCACTGATGGAGAAATTTTTTCCCAGGTTTTCACCGAGAGTTCCAGTAACTTCCACATCATCAATGAAGAATGCCAGAGGGACAGGATCTTCCTGTCCCAGGAGTGCATTGCAGATCAGCTGGAGCTTATCAACACTGACATCCAGGGGAAGATCGAGAAGACCCCCTGGAAGCTCCTCCCCAGTGTCCGATTTTAATCTGGAGAGAACTGTCCTCTTGTCTTCCTTTGAATCATCTTCTAATTTTCTCTTATTCATTTCTTCTACCCTCTATTCCAATCTAGTCCAATTTTTAGGTTATACCACGAAAAGTCTCGACTCTCGAAAAATTTCCGTCAATTCTCCCAGTGAACACTCGAAAAAAACACCTGGGGGGAGGAAATTCTTCCCTCCGTCCACCGGAAGTCGAATATCCAAAACCTCCAATTATTTATTCTTTCGCTTTTTCCTCAACACTTGACACTAAAACAACAACCACGTGGGTTTCTTCGACATTTTGAAATAGAATTACCCCCACCCCTGGCCTTGGGAACAGTCAGCTGATGTCCCCCTCCCCCACAAAACTTCAAACTTCAAAAATGAAATAAATGTTCTTAAAAAATCCCGTCAACTTTTCAATCATGCAATAATTATCTCCAAATAATTTTCTTCATTTTCAGAATTCTTAGAATTTTCTCACCATTTCTCTGAGTGAATAATTAATTAAGTACTCAATTAATCAATTTAATTAATTAATTTCTTCGAATCCTGAGAGATTGGCGAGCTGTCAAGGCCAGTGATAAGATGAATTCCATATTTTTCCTCATCTTTATGCCAACAATTTTATGATTTCCTCGTGAATTCCGGGTTTCGGAGAAATTCCTCCAGGTGGCGTCCAGGGACCGCCAATAATCGAGCACCTGGGGGCATTTTATTCGTGAGAAAAAGCTTCGGCGTCGTGCATTGGTACCCGAGACATCAATTACTTCGCCAATAATTAATTCCCCATCAATTCCGCATACTCTGGATTATCGCGATTACTTCAAGACTTCCTGGTGATTCTGCGGGTATTTGTGATAAATTCTCGAGGTCTAGGAGTCGAGACGATGTGGGTGAGTCTTCTGAAGGTTTAGGAGAACAAAAAAACGGCGTTGGGGTAATTTTTCTTGGGAAATGTCTGGTGAGGGTCCAGGAAATAGCAGTCCGAGTCTTCTGGGGAATCTCAGAAATTTTAGATTTCAGAAGAAGAACGTCAAGAAATTAATCATGTGTGAGTTCTCTTTATTACTCATTATTATTATTATCTCGATGGAGAACCCAAGGAGCACCTCCTGGTGCAGATTTATTCATTGAAAATCTTAATTTTTTTACTCTAGCTGATGATGACAGCAATCTGACGAGCCCTGAAGTCCTACCGAGGAGAAAATGCGTTAACAGAATCGTTGATAGTGATGAGGACACCTCGGAGGGGCCTAGGAAAATCGTGGAGGATGAGGAGGAGGACGAAGGGGTCGAGAGGGAGAGGAAAATGAAGTACCTGAGTGGAGAGTATCCAGACATCGAGTCCTTCGTGAGCACTTTGTTCATTATCTCAGGATTGGCTGGGTTTACAGAAAAATGTCATATGACATTTTTTGTCCGGAATCTATTCAGCTACAAGAAGTTCCTCTGACATTTTTCTCTAAATACTCTCCTTCTCTGGATAAAAAGAGAATTAGAAGCTAAATTCGATTTGGAATTTTCTTTTGGTTAAAAAAAATATTGACATTTTTTTCTAGAAAATTCGAGAGGTCTTGACTGAGACCAATTGGAACACAGAGGAAGCTAGGACTACTCTCAAGGCTTACAAAAAACGTCCCATAAAGAAATCGAAAAATTCGAGGAAAAAACGACGGAGAAGGGATGACGATGAGGAAGAGACGAATATTGACTCGGACGAGGCGACTTATACTAGTAAAGTATTTGATAGTGATGATGACTCAGATGCTGAGATCTCGAATGATCTTACGGGAGATAAAAAAGCCGTTTTGGGATTCATGCAGACTGCCAGAATGGCTGAGCTACTGCTCATGCATCAGTGCTCGCAGAAAAAAGCTCAGGCGATCATCGATGCCAGACCCTTCGAGAACTGGAGAGATCTTGTTGAGAAGTTTCAGACAAGCAAATATCTCGATACTGAACTTCTCAATTCAGCACAGAATCTACTCGCCACCAGGATCGTCGTCGAGGTGCTCATGAAGAAGTGCCTGAGATTATCTGGTAATTTTTTATTAATTTTTATTAATTAAATCTCTTTTTTATTAGATCATTTTTGATAATTCCGAAATTTTTATATAAATGTGTCAATTATAATTCTGTATTCATTTTTTTCTATTTAAAAAAAAAAATAATTTTTTATACACAAAATATAATTAATTGTTTATTTTAAAAAATTGATTTTGTTTAATTATTTTTTGGGAAATCTTCGAACATGCAATTGATTTGATTAATTTCAATTAATTATTCCTTCCTTTGATTGAAAAATGGTTTTTAAATTTTTTCTTAAAAAATAAAAATAAAAATCAATATTATTTAAAAATACAAATATTTCTTATGAAAATCTATATATTTTTTTGAGGTCCAGAAAATGCAGATAATTCTGACTATTCACTTTATAAATTTCCAAGAATTCGACAAATTTTTGCGATTATTTTTCCTCCTGTCAATTAATTATTTCATTCACTCGATTAATAAAATAATGAATAAAAAATCGATAGCAAACATGGAGAAGGCGGTATCAGCAGGATCCCACATGATCCCAACCCAGCCGTCAACACTATCTCCAGAGTTGACCCTGGCCCCATACCAGATGGTGGGTCTAAACTGGCTAGCAGTGATGCACTCCCAGAACGTCAACGGAATTCTCGCAGACGAGATGGGTCTTGGAAAGACAGTTCAGATAATCGCTTTCTTGACGTACCTGAAGGAGACATCACTGTCGCCCCCAGAGGGTCCCCACCTGATCGTGGTGCCGAGTTCGACGATGGAGAACTGGTCAAACGAGCTCTCTCGCTGGTCACCATCCTTGAACGTTGTCCAATACTACGGCTCCCAGGACGAGCGCAAATACATGAGAATGGGATGGAGAAACGGAGACCTCGACGACGTCGATATCCTCCTGACGACTTACAATTTAGTGTCATCAACACCAGAGGAGCGGAGACTCTTCAGGGTCCTCCCCATCGAGTACGTAATCTTCGACGAGGCCCACATGCTCAAGAACATGTCGACAATTCGTTACGAGAACTTAGTAAGGATAAATGCTAAACACAGGATCTTGCTGACAGGAACACCCCTGCAGAATAATCTCCTGGAGCTCATGTCACTCCTCATCTTCGTGATGCCCTCGATATTCGCTGGGAAGCAGAACGACTTGAAGAGCCTCTTTGCCAAGAATCCAAAGCTCCAGAGCGAGAAGAAGAGCGAAGAGCTGCCACTTTTTGAGCAGGAGCAGGTGAAGAATGCTAAACAGATCATGAGACCTTTCGTCTTGAGGAGACTGAAGTCCGAGGTCCTCAGGGACTTACCCACCAAGACTGAGGAGGTCGTCAGGTGTCCTATGATCAAGAAACAGAAGGACCTCTACCAGAAGTTAATCGAGGAGTTCTCAGAGGAGGCTGGAAGGTCTGCTGAGGTCAATGGTGTAGGGATGATGATGCAACTGAGAAAACTCGCTAATCATCCTGTTCTCATCAGGGATTACTACGACGAGGACAAGCTCGAGACCATCTCCAAGAGGCTAGCAAAGGATCCATCGTACAAGCAAAAGAATGCACAGTTTATTTTTGAGGATCTCGTCTGGATGAGCGATTATCAGATTGCTGAGCTCACCAGGGTCCACAGGTGTCTTGGTGGCTTTGCCCTGCCTCAGGAGATCATCCCTGAGTCTGGGAAACTCAAGATGCTGGATGAGATGCTCCCCAGGATCAAGACCGAAGGTCATAGAGTCCTCATCTTCAGTCAGTTCACAATGATTCTGGATTATCTCGCGGAGTACCTCACCATGAGGGGACATGTGTTCCTCAGGCTCGATGGACAAACACCTGTCGTTGAAAGACAGGATCTCATCGATGAATTCACTAATGATCTGGGAATTTTTGTATTTCTTCTTAGCACCAGAGCTGGGGGACTTGGGATCAATCTCACTGCTGCTGATACTGTGATTATTCATGATATTGATTTTAATCCGTATAATGATAAGCAGGCGGAGGACAGGTGTCATCGCGTCGGTCAGACCAAGTGAGTTTTTCTTATTTGACATTAATTGATTTTTTATCAACATCAAGGTTTTATTGAATTAATAAATAGTTTTTTTGGAATTAAAAATATGATATACTCGGGAGTGAAAAATGAAATTCATTCAATTTTTGTTTACTTTATTCATTTGTTTACTTCTGCACGTTGTAAACAAATGGAAAAAATCATGAGTTATTTCATTTATTTCATATTTATTTCATTAATTCTTTGTTGTTTTTGTTTAATTATCAAACAATTTAATTGAATTAATTCTGGTATTTATGTTTCCTTTTATTTTTTTTTTATGAACGAATAAATACCAGGATTTATTAATAAATTAATGGATAATGTAATAAATTGAATGAATTATAATTATAAAGTAAATCGATGAGTAAAATAAGATGTTAAATACATTTGAATTTTTGTAAATTTAGTTACTTTTAGTTGTAATTTTTATTTTACCGTTAGACCAGTGAATATAATTCGATTGCTGTCGGAGGGGACGATTGAGGAAGGGATGTATGAAGTTGCTCAACAGAAGCTCCACCTGGAGCAGCAAATCACTGGGAACGAAGGTAAATTCATTTCTCTAGAAATTATCCTCATTATTCCCTCAATTATTCACACAAGTTTTAATTAATCTTCCAGAGAATGAGAATACGGATAAAAAAAGTGTATTAAAACTGCTCAAAATAACACTGGGGCTGGACCCACACAATAAAATAGTGTCAATCTCACCCTCGAAGACGCCAAACAAATCTCAACATGGATTCAACGACAGCGAATTCTAGTAAACAATTTAATCATATTTTAATATTCATTTCTAGATGAAATTCAAGCAGCCCTCACTATTTATGAATTTATTTAATCACCCTATAATTTATAACACCGCATAATTCTCGAAAAAAAAGACAAAAGCACGAGATAAAATTGTACGAACACTTTTGCATTTTTCTATGGTTTTAATTCAATTTCTAGATTTTTATTGCATTGTAAATTAATGTATACGATCATGCCAGTGTAAACAAAATTGTACTGCAAAATCGGCGAAGCAATAAACTTGAAGTCACCGCAATTTATGGATTTTTCATTAATTTATCACTGTTTATTCCATCAATTTTATTTATTATCCTGAATGAACGTAAAAAATTGAAAAAATGGAAACAATTTCCACTCAATACAAATGTAAGAAAATTATTAATGCTTAATGAAATTAAATGAGGAAGAGTGACGATGATGTCTGAGTATTTTATGACATCCTTTTATCACAGGACATTAAATATTTCATAGAAAAAAAACTTACTTAATCAATAAAAAATTATTATCTGGCGCCTGGCCATGAAAAAAAGATTCCTCTCTTCAATTCCCTCGCCAGGAAACTTTTTCCTTTGGATTTCTTAGGCACTGGATGGTCATCTCAATGATATAAAAGCTTTTGTTACAGAATCAACGTAAATTCGATATTAAACTTATCGTTTTTATCAGTCTAAGGCACTTCAACGGCTTATCTCCAGGGTTTCCGGACAGCACCAGCACTTGTGCTTCTCTTTATACCTCTGTCTGAAATTATGAAGACAATTCGTTCAAATCAAGAGGATTAACAATTTTTTAAAATCAATTTTACGTCCATTTCCCACAAAAAACTGCCAATCCACAAAATTTCAGGATTATTTCTGTTGAATATCTCCGAAGATGAGGGACATACAGCCTTTTCGTACAAGACTTTTTTGTAGGTCTGAATTCGCGCTACAAAAAAGTTCTGATGATAAAAGTCGTATCTCCATTAGATCGGGAGATATTCTGGGAAATGGAGGGAAAAAATGGAATTCATGAGTCGAGTGATTCTTACAGACAATTCCTGGTGATTTTTTATCTCGATTATTCGATGTCCACGTCTGACATCTACTCCTCGAGGTGCTGTGAGTCTCTGGCAGTTGAAAAATTCCTAATCTGTACCATAAAATAGATAAATAAGAGAGTGACAGATTTAGAGAATAGAAAAAATGATTTTCGTACTCTTTCAATTTCTTTCTGGCTAGTGTTCTCTGCGTGGCAAAGGACATGGACGACCTGGCTGAGGAGGGACGCTCCATCCTCGCTTTCTTAATCTGCCTATCGTGCCCTATAATTTCCATTCTCTTGGAAGAACTCTGTGAAAATAATTCAACGATATTCATCGATGCAGCGTCACACTGGAGTTGCAAACGCTTGTGAAAATTCAACTCTGGCAGTTCTAATGGTGCATCTATTGTCAATTTTAACATACAGTGGAGTGCCTCTCTGTAAGTATTTTTCAATGCAATTATTTGCTCTGTTTTCATCATTCTACGAACCAGAAAGCCACGAGCATAGGCATTTATCACTGTTGCTGCTTGTACCTGAAAAACAATTCACATTCATCCATCGGTAATTACCTAACCAATAGTCCTGGCAAAAAAAACTCATAAGATATTTTTCATAGAAAATTTAATTCCCTTCAAAAAAGTTCTTATCACTCACTCCCCTAGAACTCACTGTTTCCCCGAAAAATTCGCAAGACTCAAAAAACACTCGATTATAAAAATTAATAAAATTCCATATTATTCACGTTCAATTATCTCGGCAACGAGTGGTCCTAGAAAAAATAACAAAAAGATCTTTTTTGTAGAAAATTAAATTCCCCAAAAAAAAGTTGTTATCACCCACTCCCGTAGACCCACCCATTCTTCAGTAAAATCCCCAAAACCACTCACATGTCTCTGATCGTAATGTCTCCCATTGATCAACGGCATTCTCTGGATCTGCGCTTCCAGGGGGAAGAGTTGTCGGCTGACGGCCTTGATCTTGCTCTCAGGACTCACCTCAAGGCCGCTCTCCCCCATATTGATGCTCACACTCCCGTCAGAATCGAAGGAGCTCGAAAAATCCTCGTTCCTCCACTTCCTCTCACCCTCGACCCTCTTCACCAGCTCCATGATCGAAATCCCAGGAAAACTCCTGTCGATCTGCTCCAGGAGCATCAGCTGCTGCTTTTCAAACGCTTGCTGCATAAATGCCTGCTCTCGTTGCTGGCGCTCGATCAAATCCGCCATCTGCCTGTCGTGAGTCCTCTGGATCTCCCTAAAAACCCCCAGAAGTCTCTCTGAAGTTCCCGCTTCGAAATCAGTAGTGTCCAGACTCTTCGTCATCCTCTCGTCAGGCTCCTGACTCTGCATCTCAGACGAACCGTTCAATAAATCCCCCAGGGATCCCCCCAGCTTCTTATCTCCAAAGCAAAACTCCTTTGACTCCACGTTACGATTTTTCCTATCGAAATTTCGATTCTGCTCTGACAGGTTTCGATTGGTTGCCTCAAAATTCTTTTCGATTATTTGACTCGTATTTGTCCCTGAATTCTGATTCTTATCAATATGATTTAGATTTTGAATTTTCTCAGAATTTGACGATTTCCTGAGATTTTCATTCTCTTTATCTAAATTTCGATTATGAGAGCTAATACTTTGATTTTGACACTCGAAATTCCGATTTCCTGATGAATTTGAGAAATTTTTATCAGGATTCGATTGTCTCCTAGTTAAACTTCGATTTCTTTCATTTGAATTTCGATTTTTATCATCGAAATTCCGAGTTTTAACTTCATTACTGGACTTGGACCTCTCCAAAAGTCTGAAAGTCTTCGCCGTAGAGGAAAACTGGGAATGAATGGACTCCAAAGATCCGTTGACCCTCCGAGGTGTTCCGGAGGTGTCACAAGGATTTTCCGCCTCATCCTGACACTTCCACTCATTTCTCGGAGCACTGACCCCCCACTGCCTCTTCTTCGGGGATT
Organism: Fopius arisanus; assembly: GCF_000806365.1. NCBI lineage: Eukaryota > Metazoa > Arthropoda > Insecta > Hymenoptera > Braconidae > Fopius > Fopius arisanus. The sequence goes on from NW_011887751.1 coordinate 1,002,468, forward strand.
CCTGGAGGTTCCTGGAGGCCGTGGGGACGTAGGGGGGTCTATTCAACTCAATGTGAGCTAGAAGCATTGGAGATGGTGTGTCTAGGGTGTAAGAGCCCTGTCTGACGAGTTTTCTGGGCTCCTGGATGTTCTGAATGCTCGAAGACGACTTGGATTTCTTCAGGGACTCTAGAGTTATTGGAATTATATCCAGGGACGTGGGAATCCGCGGCTTTGAGGGCTCCGAGGACGTCTCGGAGGTGTCCGAATGGTGCACCAGGTATTTATTCAAGTCCGTGGACTTCGTGAGAGTTGTCTCATCATCGGAGAGCGTCTCCTCGGTTTTCGACCAGGTTTTCGAGGACTTTCGAGAGATTCTCGGGGTTGAAGAGGTTTTCAGGGTCTCAGGGGAATTCTCGGGGGTCAGACGTTGACGTGAGAGTTTCTCTTCCAGGGAGAGGGCCAATTGCTTATAGTACGTCATCTCCGAACGCAATTCTTCTGTCATCTTTGGAGAACAGAAATTTAAAATTAGTGGTTTTTTAAACCCTGTAAATGCTCCGATAATTATTCGAGAACCGCTGAGTGGATTTCAATCATTTTTTGCTGGTTCTAGAGAGAATTTTTTAGCCTTTAGAATAAATTTTGACTTGACGCAATCGCATCATTGAGTTGTGAGATATCGAAGATTTAAATCAGTTTTTTAATTTTGAAGTGAGATCTGAATTGAGGTGGATAGCTTTTCCAGGAATATCTCCGAATCTACGAGAGAGAGCGAAATTTTTGTGAAGAACTTTTTTGTAGCTCTAAAGGAACTCTAAACAAAATGTCCCAATGAAAATTCCGCTCTGTCTCGCAGATTACGAGGAATCCCCTTAAAACCCCAGCAGTCGTGACCAGTCCCGAAAAAAACCTCTGAATTGTCTTTCTCTGAAATAAAAAATCTTAATAGCTTGAAAACTCACCAAAGGCGGGAGAATTGGAACCCCCCTGATCCTGATGCAGCTGGTGTACTCCATAATTTCGTTCCAAATTTTTACAAATCCCCACGAAACTCCACTACCTCAACTTTTTCTCATTCTTCCCTAAAATCTCTCTCAAAACACCGATTTCAGACTAAAAATTTTTGTCTATTTTAGGTTAAGAATAACAAACAAGCATCATCACGAACTGAAGCACCAAGAGCAGAGATTATAGAGGAGATCAGCAACGCTTATGACGAAGGTTAAACAGCGATTGTCGTAGCGGCGGCTACGGAACTAAAACAGAGGCCGCACCCGTGAATAAAACAGGGCACGAGACGGAGAGTGTCGATCAAAGATGATTGACTAAAGTAGAGGCTCAGTTCTGCGTTACGAGATTGCTATTCACTGAAATTTTGGTTTGTTAGTTGGTTGGTTGGTTGATCTGGTTGGTGGGTTGGTTGGTTGATCTGGTTGGTTGGTTGGTTGGTTGATCTGATTGGTTGGTTGGTTGATCTGATTGGTTGGTTGGTTGATCTGGTTGGTTGGTTGGTTGATCTGGTTGGTTGGTTGGTTGGTTGATCTGGTTGGTTGGTTGGCTGGTTGGTTGGTTGGTTGGTTGGTTGGTTGGTTGATTGATCTGGTTGGTTAGTTGGTTGCATTAATACCTTATTCGCGGGTATGACCTCCGATTTAGTTCCGTAGCCGCAGCTACGGAAATCGTTATTTCGAAAACGATCAGAAGATGATCGCCACGACATCTATCCTTCCACGTCCTCCCTAAATCCCCTTTCCTCCGGAGATACAGCAGAATCTACTCCGAAAAAAATAAAAACAGCTGTTCAAAGTCCCAAAAAAACGTTTAAAAAAATTTTGCAACGTCGATAAAACCCCCCACAACTCAAAATATAATCAAAAATACTTGGATAGTGCGGTTGGAGTATGAAATAGCGTTGATAATTTTTTTTACGAGGAGATACCAGAATTTTCTAGAGCTAGTGTCAGGGGTATTTAAGCTGTTGGCACAGGTTGTCTGCGCAGTATTATTTTTTTTGACAGAACAGATGTGTGACCGTCAGAGAATTGTTGTGGTATTTTGTTGACAAGATTATCGAGAATTTTCCTCGGTTGAACATGAATTTGGATTATGATCCCTCGATTCAGGGTTTCGAGAGGTTCTGTCGGTGCTCCAAGGCATGTAAATGTGGACAGGGGACAGGTGAGTTATTAAAATCAAACAATCAATTATTTATATAATTTTTTGGATTTATTCCAATTATCTTTCAATTACTACTTCATGAACTTTTTTTTCAATGATTTTTGATTCTCCAGAGCACGAGTGGTCGTGGGACGAAAAACTGGTGACGAAAACTGCAGAACTTTCAGAACATAATTTAGAAGTTAAATTTCACCCTGGATATAGCAATGGTACTGCTGCAGTCAGGGGGAATCGAATCCTGGATAAAGACAGACATCATTATTGGGAAATCAAAATGCTGACGCCTATTTATGGAACTGACGTGGTAGGTGTCATTTTTGAAATCACAATTGATTAGTGCCCTGTGATCTGAAAACCGATGGATTCCGGGGAAAATACCAGAAGACTTTTTTGTAAAAAATTTCATAAAGAACATAAAAAATCTTATCACTTTTCCTCCTAACATCACCCTAAATCGAGATAATTACTCATATACAAAATCAATTGTTCTTAAATCTCAATTTCTTCAACAATGAGAATTTTCTCTTATCATTCATGATCATTTTATTTCAATAATGACTCACTTTTCGAAAAGTCTTCATAGAATATTTTTTACGGAGAATTCCATAAGCTATAAAACATTCATCTTACTTTTTCCTCTAAATCCACTCCCTGCGGAGATAATCACCATTTCCAAAGGTCCTCTCCGAGGAATACCCCTCAGAAGAAGACAAATTGATGTTGTATCCATTCAGATGGTTGGCGTAGGTACAGAGAAAGCTCAACTCGACGTTTGGGAGAAGTTCTGCTCGCTCCTGGGGATGACGAAGGACTCCTGGGGTTTCTCCTACACAGGGAGGATCCAGCACGCAGGGGAATCACGACATTATGCTATGCCCTTCGGCCAGGGTAGTATCGTCGGGGTGCACTTGGACACCTGGAGGGGAACCCTTCAGTTTTTCCTGAACCGAAGACCCCTGGGGATCGCTTTCACAGGGCTCAGGGGCCTCCAGCTCTATCCCATGGTCTCATCCACAGCTGCCAGGAGTTCTGTCCGGATCACCCACAGCTGCTCTGCCCCAGCATCACTCCAGATGGAATGTCTAGCTCTCCTGAGACCTTTCCAGAAGCGTTACCTCACCGTTATTTTTCCTGGACTCAAGTACCTGACGCAGAGCATTCTTGCAGATGTTTTATCAATTAACCGAAGTATGTAATTCATTTTTTTTTCATCAATTTATTATTAAAAACAATGATTAAATATTGATTGAGTATTATCAATTAATATAGTGTCAACAAAACAATTTAATTCTATTCAATTTTAATTTGATATAATCTTCATTTGACTTCGGTTTTATTTTTATTTTACACGGATTTTTTATCTTTCAGATGACGACGAAGACGAGGACGAGTACGAGTTCCCAGAGGAGCACCTGATCCTCGACGACTTTGACTTCGCCCTTGTGGGATATGGAAGAAGAAAAAAAAAGCGACGAGTCATATTTCCAGAAACAGAATCTCTGGAGATCTCCCCCTGATAGACAATTCCATAATTTTTTTGTAATTAAAAATTCTATTCAATTTTTGGTCTGGCATATATGATTTGTCGGGTTTTCCCATCGTCACCCCCAACCCCTTGCTCCGCCCCACCCTCTGTACCGCAGACCTTACCTGAGGGAAAAGTTTTGATCAAGTACAGTTGTCTCTTTTCCGAGACTTCGCTATCGGTTTTAAAATAATTATATTTTATCTTTATTTTTTCATTTACACCTGGCACAACTCAGTTCACAACCCACACATTATTTAAAATTGTATCATAAAATATTGTTGATCATGCTTCCTGATAATTAATAAACGAAAATGAAAAAAATTTCATGGTTTTCTCTTCAGCATTTCCAGTAATTATCCACTTCATTAGTCCTGCGATTATCTCGTTAATTGCTGGCGCTATCAAAAAATGTAACCAAACTTTTTTTTAGGGAATTTTCTCCCCTACGTAAAATCTCTTATCACTTAATCCCCTAGGATCACCTCCAACGGAGATAATTGGACTTATCAAAATCTGGACTCTGAAAAAATGGAAAAACCTCAGAAATCACTTCTTCCTCGTCTTCTTCACGGGACCCTGAGCCTCTAGGTCTTCCCCCGTCCTCTCCTGTGACTTGATTCTGCTGCAGAAGACGATAGCCTGTGCCCAGCCAGCTAGAGATCCCCAGGTGTCCCTGAAGAAGCGATTGATTTCCCCATAAACCCCAGAACTAGTGGAGAACTTCTTGAGACCTGGGAGGTACGTCTCCTTGGCGACCTGATAGATGTGTGTGTCCACGGGGATGGCCTCCAGGTGCCCCAGGGACATGAGGCAGATACAGTCCGCCACCTTTGGCCCGACCCCAGGTAATACCATGAGTTTTTTCCTGGCATCATCGTAGGAAATTCCAGAATACCTGTGCAAACTCTCCAGGAACTCGATGCCTCCCAGTTCCATCAACTTCTTCGCAGAGTTCCCGATGTACTTCGCTCTGTACCCAAATCCCTCCTTCGCCAGGACCTGAGGAACTTCCTCCTGGGAGAGATCCTCGATCTTTGGGAAGTCAAAGTAATTTTCCCCATCGACTTCACCGATTTTTCTCCCATAATTCTCGCACATCCTCTCTATCATCTTCGTGATCCTCGTGATGTGGTTGTTGGCGCTGCAGATGAAGGAGAAGAGATTTTCTGTGGGGTTCTGATCCAGGATCCTGACACCTCGTACCTGCGAGGAGAATCGAGAGAATTTCGGGTCCGATGAGCACCAGACGATGAGGTTGTCCCTGAGGGAGAGGTCCAGCCGGAAATACTTTTCTAACTGCTCCTTGCAGGCCTTGGAGGACTTCAAAGAGGAAGTGTGGACTGTGAAGAAGATCTGCGAGGAGTCCTGGTGCAGTGTCCAGATGGAGGAGGCGAAAACCCCCCGGTATTTATTCTCTGGGATCTCTTTCCATCTGGGGATTTATTATTCATGAAGAGAATCAAGAGAATTTCAGTTTTTTTTAATAATTACCTGAAACTTTGACCGCCCTTCAGGGTGATCCCCAGGTCCAGTTCACTAACATCGCAAGGAACTGTTCCAGAGAAGATTTTCAAAACAGTTTTCGCAGATTTCGACATGTTGTTCATTTTTAAATTGAGGTTATGAGGAAAATTCGATAGATAAAATTCGATTTAATGATTCCATTCCCCGAAAAATTTGTTCTTTCTATTCTTGAATTGACATATTTCCCCCCAAAAATTGTTCAATATTAAAATAAAATTAGCAATTGACTTCCGGTGTCTTCAGGAATTGGCGGGAAAAGGAATAAATCGAGAGAAAGAACGGGTTTTAATCTTTTGCTTCTGAATGGAAGGATCACCGTCGTTCGGTTTTTCCATTTTTTATCTGAATTATCTGTGAGAAATTACGATACCGTCTTTGCAATTTTTCGAGTCGAACCCGTAATCGAAATTTTTACTAAATATTTCTCTCCATGGGATGAGATGAGAGATTTTCGTGAGCCATCACAATAACTTCTGATTTTTTAAATTAATTAAAAATTACTCTCTGACACGTGATGAGTCTAGAGTACTATAATCTCTACTAATATGGACTTGATCTGTGCTAAATTTCATCTCGATAGGTCGAATAGTCTTCGAGATATTTCGATTGTTGTTTCTCGATCAAATTAATTGCACGCGATCTCTGATTTAAAAAAATCAACCAATCAACTTGTTTTATTTAATGACTCCCAATGATTCGGAATTCTAATCAATGAGTAATTTATCTTCCTTACATGCTGAAATAAAATTAAAAATTTACTTCCGGTATTTTTAAAAATTGGCGGGAAGGAGAATGAGTTACGACTGAAAAAAAGTTTTAAATTTTTTTATTGAATGACTGCCAATAATTCTGAATACTAAATAAATGCACAATTGATTCGTCTTTGCATGCATGTCCTATCAGTAATGAAGGTGTTATTTCTACGGAATGTTAATTGATATAGAAAACAAAATATATTGAAAGTCCATCTTCGATTCTCATGCGAAACATTGAGTTCCGGATAAATTCGCTAGAAAATATTCATCTCTATTGATCCTCTCGATCATTGACTCTTAATATTAACACTCATTTATCACTAGTTGATGAGACATTTCCCTCGAATATTCACAAATTATTGAATTATTAGTACGAATCCTATAAAATTTTTATTCTTAAAAAGATCGATATGTCCGATGTCAAGACAATTCTCACGATTTCCTCTGAATCTAGTTGTATTGTCTTTCGTAACAGTTTTTTTTAGACACACGTGAAAAATATTATAGAAAAACCTGACGGGCTCTCTAAATTAATTAGAAATTTTAATAATTTTATTTATTCGTTTAGTCAACGAATTCAATTTATCCTACAACAAAAAAATTAGATCTTGAAAAATAAAACAAAATCAACAGATTTAAGTAGTTACTATGACTAAATGATATGATCAATAAATAATTAATAATAATAGTTAATTATCTTTGATAATTCTGAATAGAATTTTGTGGGAGGAAATGAGTGGAAGATTTTTCTAGGATATTTTTTTGACACGTGAATTTCTTTGGTGTATCTCCGGGGTGGAGGGGAGAAATAATTTTTTTTTTTTGGGTTTCAGAGGTTTTTCATCAGTAGGGAACATTGTCTCGGAGGAATGCCTGTTTTTTGTACTTGTACTTCTCACATTTTCCCCACCACGACTGCCTGGTGCACACCTTTTGCGGTTTGAATACGAAACATTTTGTCTGGACCATATTGAAGAATATTTTACCCACGAAATTCGCTGATGACGTTCCAGCCAGTTTCAAACAGGTCCTGAAGCTGCAGAAGTTGTTCAGGTCAGTCGATAAAATTCAGGTTTACCTTTTAGTTACTTAATTAAAATTAATGGAAACATTCGAAAGAATTTTTCTTGTTAGTATTAGAGTTAATCTTTGAGATTGCAAGAAAAATATTGAATTTTGTTAATGAACAATTAGTTAATGTTAATATTCAATGATTGTCTCATTCCGCAGAAGATACGACAAGACAAGTCATTAAAAATGGCGTCACTCGGAGGGATTATTCAATCTAATCTGTCGTATTATCTGATCGGATAACCGATTTCGAGTGATAACCGGTTTTTAATGGATATCTCGGAATCTACGGCAGGTAATGAAATTTGTGTAATGACCTTTTTTGTGGAGATACTTCGGTTCTATAGAAAAGGGTATTACGAAAATTTCGCTAAATGAGGTAGATTTTGAGATATTCAACGAAAAGTCAGGTTACTGGGAATTTAACAGATTTCAGTAGCGAAGCGGTAAAACTTGAGTCGATTTAAAAAAATATATGGATTTATCAGTGAAATTGACTCTCGAGGATATAATACACTTCTCACGCAAACGGCTCGAGCCTCAGAACAAATCTACTGACTTTTTTGTAATTAAAGAAACTGGGTGAAGGTCAATGGCTCAAAAAGAAATAGTATATTGTGCATCATGGGCGGGAAGTCAGTGTTTTCCCAACCGAGGCCCACCTGCTATTTTTCAATATGTCTGCAAAGGAAACTGCGTATTTTGCTAGCTGAAAAGCAGGAGGCAAGTGAATTATTTCCGCCCTAGGGTGGAAAGCGAATTATTTCCGCCCTAGAGTGGAAAGTGAATTATTTCCACCCTAGAATGGAAAGTGAATTATTTCCGTCCTAAGGTGGAAAGTGAATTCTTTCCGCCCTAGAGTGGAAAATGAATTGTTGCCGCCCTAGAGTGGAAAGTGAATTCTTTCCGCCCTAGGGTGGAAAGTTACGCCCAAGGGTGGAAATTTGGAATTCTATCCTTTTAGCCTATAATATATTAAAATTTCGGATCAAAAAGTAATGGAAAAAAAGAAGAAAAATTATTGATGGCCATTAAATCGCAATATTTATCGAAAAGTGAAAACTTTGGTTGCTATGAGTCAGTTGACCTGAAGAGGCAATAGGAGAATGATATAATCTAAATCCGTTTTTATTATTTACTAATTCCTGTCGATAATCCAATAAAATCGGACAATCTCAAACAGAAAGCACTCGTTTTGCAGCCACGTTTTTGTTCAATACAAAAATTTAAACAAAAACTGTCGAGTATTTTACACGCCAGCAATCTTAGACCGTTCAACCGATTCGCTACGGATTTCGGAAAGTTAATGAGTTTCATGACATACGATAAAAGGCTTACCGCTCATCGCACGAGCAATGCATGAGCGTGGATATACGCCAATTTGCGAGGCCATAGCGTGATCCAAGCGCCGGTATCCAAAATCGACAAGCTGTATCGTGTTTTCTGCAGCATGCGTCGGCTTTACCAAAACCACCGAGATTGGTGTATTTGGTGGCGTGATTACCCCTACCACACCATTTTGTCCCGGGTATCATAAAGACATCTCGTTTTCTTCGTCTTCCCTCTCCCGAGATTGTCCCATTTTTGCATTCTCTGTCAACGTGGTATCATTATCATTCCATTCGAAAATTGAAATCGGTGAAATAACGGAAAAAACTTTCTAATCGTCCGATATCGTTCTGAATTGGAGATCTCCAAATTTATGATTTAATTTTCAACTTCTTTCGTTAGATATTGGAGATACAAAAAAAAAATGCGAATCAAACATGTATATCAATCCTTGGGGAACATTTTTTGTTTCAAACATTTTTTCGTATCTCCAATCGTTCACGGTAAAAATCGTATCCCGTAAACTTCCTAAAATCGGAATCGATGAAATTCGTACATAAAAAACTTCTTCAAAGATTGCCCGATATCTTTGCAAATAACAGAGATGCGAGAAAAACTGATAAATTCAAATTTACGTATTTTCGCTCGAGGGAAAACATTTGTTCGACACTTTTTCTCATATTTCGAACGGTTTCCCCATAAAATTCGTAATAGTTCAACTTCTCAAAATCAAAAATCTGGTAAAATTACAACAAACACTCTTAAACAGCTGCCGATATCTCTCCAGATAAAAGAGATACGAAAAAAAGCGATAAACTCAAATTTGCGTACTTCATCCCGAGAAGTAACTTTTGTAAGAAACTTTTGTTCATATTTCCATTCGTTCTCCCGCAAAGCTGCGCTAAACAGGACGACCCCTTGAACCCCATGCGTTGTTAAAGCCTCATTATCCATCTCAATCCGTTGAAAGCAATTCACATGCAAAGAGTTCTCGCTGATTTTTACCTTTGGTCACAGCCGCAGTGGCTCAGTGTGAATGGCATGTAATTCCAAAAATTGTAACGCTCAGAAAAAGGTGGTATTGAACGACAGCAGTGATCGTGACGTCTACAGCACCTGTCCAAAGTGTCTAGTCCTCCGAGATCTTTGTAAGAGGCAGCAGTTCGATGTGGTCCACACCATTTTGTCCCTGGGGCTATCACCATCTGCTGGAGGCTCCTTTCCACCCTCCTGCAGCCCCCAAAAATGTCGGGGGAAAAAAAGTCATTCCTTTTCGATATCAATCAGCATCTCACTCAAGCAGAACAGTTTCAAATATTCATTTCAAAAGATAAATCTGCCATTGGTCCCTATGTTTCAATTATCCCCAGAAGAAATACTCGTTTATTCATTTATTATTATTATTATTATTATTATTATTATTATTATTATTATTGTCATTTTAATTATCGTGTTATTGATGGACGTATTGAAAATTGAAGTCATTCATTCGGAATGAAATGCTTTGATATTATATTTGAAAAGTTTCTGATGGAAATTCAAGTATTTTGTGAGATATCCCCTAAAATATCTCAAATTAATAAATAATGAATAACAATAATAATTGAATTTTTCATATTCGACAAGTGTGTTTTTATTTTTTTGTTATTCATAAATTATGCTGTATTGCCGATTGATATTTATAATTTGATTGACACAATCCATTGTATGGTTCTGGAATTAAAATTTCGATCAGGTTCAGATCAGGATTTGATCAGGTCAGTCGTGATAATAGATCAGGATCTGATATGGTAACTTGATCAGGTCAAACAGTTCAGGACTCAATCAAGTCAATATTATTTAAACTGGATGATGCGAATAAACAATAATCATTAGATGAAGAGAAAATAATAAAATTTTCTGACTACAGTTTACTGAAAAAAATGAAAAATTCTTCACCGTCTCTGAAACTGTTGCCTAAACAAATGGCTTCTGGCCCTGGAGCTGATCCCGTGACACCTCCTGACCATCTCCGAAGAGCTAGCAAGCCAATCGAGTACAGAAGGTGCTTGACTCCCCCGAATAATCCACTTGTACCTCTGGTCCTGGTCGTCAGTTCCACAGATATTCTCACTTATTGATCTTACGTCTATAACGTCCACGCATTCGGTCAAATTATCACCCTCATAAATCAGCTGCAGTCTCTTCCCATTCTGAAGCACCAGCTCCCTCAGTGCGACACTCGTCTCCCTTTTATTTCACCACCGAAAAACAGAGGAGAAAAGAATAAAAAAATATATATTCGATAATGATGTCTTCTCTCATCGATTTACTATTATGATTGTCGTAACCAGAGGGAACATAAAGAATCTATTATTTTTACGTCTCCACCATTTATTTTTACTATTTCGGTGAAGCTTGTCGATGTCTGCAGATAATAAATTCACGGGTGATTTAATTCACGCAGTAAAAATGCCAATTTTTGCAGAATGATTGATGACGCGGCCATTTTTTCAACCAGAAATTCTGGATTTTCATCGTGGGTTGGGGGAATGTTGGGCAGATGGTTCTCGCCGATATAAGGAAGGATTCTAATCCTGATGGAAGGATTTTAATCCGTCGAAAGCGAAAACATTGACGCGGTCAAGAGCTTTAGATACTCAGCCGCGTGAGAGATTCGGCAGAAGTGAAAACATGAAGGATGTAATCTCAGGGATTACTTAACTTGGCACTTGTGAGGATTAGATTGATTGGTTTTTCAGTCAGAAATAATAATCGATGGTTTTACTGAGATAGAATTTCATTACTCATGCACTCAGTCTCATAGGAATTCTAATTGCCGTGAAATGAATTAATTTCATGCTTTGCGAGTCTCTAGGCAGTGAAGTACGACTTTACTGCCTAGACACTAAAACTGGAATTTTCAATCAATTTTATTTTATGGATTTTTATTACGGCCAGCTGTTATGAAATGTTTAATCTATTTCAGTAGTTTTGAAAGTGTCAGGACAGTAAAGTACGACTTTACAGCCTAGGCATAAAACTGGAATTTTCAATTAATCCTTTTTTAGGGATTTTTATTACTTCTGACAGTTGTGGAATTTTTTATTTGTGTCATTCATTTTGAATGTTCCAAGGCAGTAAAGTGAGACTTTACAGACTAGGCATGAAAAATAGCATTTGTAGGAAATTTAATTTGCAATATTTTGATCGAATTTTAATTACTTGTAGTAGTTGCAAAAAATTTAATTGATTTAATCAATTTTTAGAATCTCGGGGCTCGAAAATACGACTTTACAGACAAGTCTGAAAACAAAAGTTTGCAATAATTTTATTTAAGGAGTTTAGGACATAATATTATTAAGTTCCCGGCACTCTCATTCACTTTCTCAAGACAATATTTTAATACTTTAGATTCTAGGCATAAAAAATTATGTTTATGCGAAAAAAATAGATCCTAGGCCGCAAAGATCACGTTTTTACGGTTCGATCAGAAACGACTTGAGTTAAAATATTGAATGGTATTATCGTATCAGATAGAATTGATGTTTACCCCCAATCCAGAATAGTTTCTCTCCCACAGATGCCGCGGTAATGGAATATTCTGCTGGTCTCACCGTCTCGCAACAACTTCGTGACAATGAAGTTGTCTGTCGAGTTGATAATTCGACTTTTCTCATCTGACAGAGCGCCGACGAGTGGCAACAACAAGATCAATCTCACTACCGGTACCAGACACCGGTTTCTGTTCCAACTCTTTCGACTCAGTACAGAACACATTTTTATTTATATTTTTGCACGTTTTCCCGATATTTTCTTTCTTCTTCAACGACCGCAGGAATTTCCCGTGGCATTCACTAGTCGCGCGGGCATTTCTTTCATTCACAAAGTTCTTCAAGCATCATCATAAAAATCCTCAAGCCGGAAACTCTCGAAAACCGGGTGAAGTGGACACCTTACGGAACCAGAAAACTAAAATGTTCTCGGGCCATTCAACGGTACCCCAATGACCCCCACTCTTTACTCATCATCTCTTCATTTCTTCACTGAAAAAGCCATCGAAATTGCTTCACTCCACTTAAAAAATCCGCAGTCACTATTCAAAAATCCACGAAATTAAAAATAAAAAATCGATAGAATCCAAATAAAAAAGCCTCTGAATATTTTTATTAAAAAAAAATCTGCTACACAAAAAAAATAATTGGACGATTTTTTAATTATAAAAATAAGAAAAAAAAAATTTTTTTCTATTTAAAAAAAGGGAATTGATTGGAATTGATGTTTTTTTTTTAATTTCTGTAAAAAAAAATATAAAAAAATTCTCGAGTGACACCTCTTGATTCGTTGATGCCTACTCTCCCTTAAACACTCGACTGATACTCAGGCCTACGTCCTGGCACTGTCCAGCATCCCAAAACAGTTGCCCACCACCACCAGGCAAAAATCCCCCTCGTGGTACAGTTGAATCGCGCGCTCCTGTGCCTTTTTCCGTTTTTCCCCACCACTTCCTGGGCGCCCGGAGGTGTGTGACAATTCTCCACCCCTCGTTCTCACTATTAAAATTTAAATAAATATTAAAAATCCAACAATGACGACTAAAAATTTAACAAATCAGAAATTTAAAATATATTTTTTTAACAAATTACAATATAAAAAAAAAATTATAAAATAAAAAATTGAATTAAATTATAAAATCTAAATAATTAGTTTTTATAATAAAAATTATTATTATTTAAAATATATTTATTCAATTCAATTCGATTTATGTCTTTTGTTGTTATAAATGTTTTTTTCGTTGTTTTTCATCATATAACAATATAATATAATTATAATAATATAATATAGATAAATTATAGTAATATATAGAAACAGATAGATTCAAGTTTTGAGTTTCAATATTGGTATTTTCATTTTGGATTTAGAAAAATATATTTGAAAAATAAACAAGATATATTTGACGCATTCAAATGGATTCAGGGGTGGAAATATGCGAAATGATTTCATAAAAAATAGTTAACAATAAAATAGGGAATTTCGAGAGAAACTAATGGACAGATTAGTATTCAGTGTTCAAAGGCAAGGGATAAGTCAGATATATGCAAAATGAATGTGCGATGTTATCTCGGAGTCATCCCATGGCATTTTTGGGGAAAAGGGGAGAGAAAGGGCAAGGGAGAGAGTGGAAAGGGGTAGAAATGTTGTGACTTGATGTACCATGTCCTTTCGCAGTCATAAATCTCAGTCAATTCCCCAGGGTCACCTCCGGGAACAGATCATAGAGATCACTGGGGATGCGCCGAATTTGAATGATTAAATAAACAATTTTCTCGTGTTTGAATATCTCAGGGGATGAGAGGCACTTCACAGAAAATTCTTCAGACAATTCAAGTCGAGTTTTCGAGGATTATCTCCGAATCTAAGAGAGATAGCCAATTTTTTTACATAACATCTTTTTTAGAGTGGAATGAGAGCTAGAAAAAAGGTTATTACGGAAATTTCGCTATCTTTCTTAGATTCGGAGATATCCCGCCAATCCTGGAGTGGCGAAAAGTCGTACTTTAGGGACTAGTCATGAAAACTGGATTTTACGGATAAATGAAATTTTGAACGCTTGAAATATGGAAAAGAAATGAAATCTTGAATTAAAATGTAAAAAATGAAAATATGAAAATTGATACTTCATTGTAAATAAACAATTCTTTCGTGTTTGAATGTCTCAGGAGATGAGAGGCACTTCACAGAAAATTCTTCAGACAATTCAAGTCGAGTTTTCGAGGATTATCTCTGAATCTAAGAGAGATAGCCAATTTTTCTTCATAATATCTTTTTTAGAGTGGAATGAGAGCTAGAAAAAAGGTTATTACGGAAATTTCGCTATCTTCGTTAAATTCAAAGATATCCCGCCAATCCTGGAGTGGCGAAAAGTCGTACTTTAGGGACTAGTTATGAAAACTGGATTTTACAGAGAAAATTAAATTTTTAACGCTTGAAATATTAAAAAAAAATAAAATATTGAAATAAAATATAAAAATTAAAAGAATAAACATTGATACTCCATTTAAATTTACCAGAAATGATAATGTCCAGAGCAGACATCAGGAGACGGTGCAATTTGCTCGCGTCATGCATTATCACTGGATGATGTAAATTCGGCGGGGATTCTATCAAAATCATAACAAAGAAGCTGCTGTCTACATTTTATTTATCCTGAACGTGACCCTCTGGTTTGCCACGGGACCCCCAGGTCACTGGTCAGCAGATAATGGGTAATGAACGAGGATAACCTGCGAGAATTCGAAGAATACCCGATTAAAAACAGTCAATCGTTAAAGTAATTCCAAAAAATCGGTTTTAACGACTGGAATATGCGAATGAATGAGTTTTTGTTGTCGAGAAGCTGCTGGAATTTCTGAGATGATGAATGAATTATAATATCTTCGAAAAAATATTATAATTATCATAATGTAAAAATGATTGTTATATTATGTAATATATTTTTTAAAAATATTGTAACGTGTTCATTGTTTTTTTTCCTTTTCAGGTATATCTGGTGCTCTTGTTCATTTGTATAATAATAAACTTATATTATTCTGTTGATATATTTTTTAAAATATATTTTTATCACCGTGTGCGGAAAAGTAACTTTTCAGGCATGCCAATCGGAGAGAATTAAAAAGTGACTTTCCCGCATATTGTGATGGAAATTATTGTTCGCGACTCGTGCAGAAAGTGAGTTTTGGCATGTGGTATAATCCCACACGCCAAAAATCACTTTTCTGCACTTGTTGCGAAATATACTATTTCAAATACGCGTCGCGTGCCTGAAAAGTATCTTTCCCGCACATTGTGAAAAAAAATATTGTTCGCAACTTCTGCAAAAAGTGATTTATGGCATGTGGGAAACCTTCTGCACGCCAAAAATTACTTTTCTGCACTTGTTACGAAATATACTATTTCAAATACGCTTCACGTACCTAAAAAGTGACTTTCCCGCACATTGAGAAGAAAAATATTATTCGCAACTTCTGCAAAAAGTGATTTACGGCATGTGGAAAGCCTTCCGCACCCAAAAAATTACTTTCCCGCACTTGTTACGAAATATACGATTTCAAATACACGTCGCGTGCCTAAAAAGTAACTTTCCCGTACATTGTAAAGAAAAATAATGTTCGCAACTTCTGCAAAAAGTGATTTATGGCATGTGGAATACCTTCCGCACGCCAAAAATCACTGTTCCGCACTAGTTACGAAATATCCTATTTTGTGGTATTTGAGGCAATGTTTGAATGAAAAAAAAACTGGTGGGCTGAACACATATTTGAACTCTGAGGTGAGGGAAAGTACCGAAATGAAAATATTGTACAAGTGGAAAAAGTGTAAATAATCTAGTGAAATATATTGGAGGACTTTTTTTTTATATATTTCCTCTTGAGTGGGGGAAATGGTTGAAGTAGGTGTCGGTAGGCAGTGGGTAAGGAGTGGACCCTCGAGTGATCCCGAACAATTGAGTGCCCGACAACTCGGAGTCACTTTTGAATGTAATTCCTTACCCCTCGGTTGAGAAAAAGGAGTCACCCCCGACTGTCGAGAGACCCAGGACAATGGACTACCATTTTCAGTCTTCCACGGTTTCAATGAATCTTACAATAAACCACTCACCGGTAAATTTGTTCGGATGATTTCGCGCTCGATAAATATCAACACTGAAAGACCAGAATTTTTCCTCAAAAAAAAAAATAAAATTCATTTTGAAAGACTCTACTCCTCCGTAGAAAATTATAAAAAAAAATCTATAATATTAACCGCTTGTATACATTTTTTTATGTTAATTATTTCTTACTATATTGTTTTGTTTTTTTTTGTGTGAGGAATATATAAATAAAAAAATATATAAATAATATATTTCAATTTTAATGAATAAATAAACATTTGATTTTCCAATTTTTTTAGAGATTAATTTCGTTTATTTATAATATCAATTAATCAATAGTTGATGATTATTATTAATTATGGAATGAATTACTTATTTAATTATCATTTTAATTATACTTTCAAGTAAATGAAGATATTTACTGAAAATATTTCGTTTATTTATGAAAATGCGTAAAAATTTCATATAAAATTGTAAATTTATTATTATTAAAAATAGAGAGCTACTTTCAAGTTTGTTTAAGGTCTCGCGTTAGAAAATTAGTGCTGAAATTCAAAGAGTAATTTTCCAAGAGTCAGTGATTACTCGTGAATTACGCAAATCGTGAATCCACTGGGTTTTTCCCTCAATTTTATTTTCAATTTTATTTTTTGCTCCTCGCTCTTTCACTCCGATGCACTCGAACCGCAAGAGCGTCAATTGGCGAGGTTCCAAGGTCGAATAATGTTATATATTTTTTCTTCTTTTGGGGCGCTGAGGAGGAACCGGAGATAAAAGTTTTTATACCGCTGGTCTGAGTTCTGAAAAGGCATCAGAGATGTGCGGTAATTGATTACTTTTTCATCAGGTAAGTGAATGGAGGGAGAAAGATTTTTTGAACAAATTAAATTTTCCATTTTCCACTCAAGAAAACAATATTTTCCATTTTTCGAGAATTCCTAGTGAAAAGAGAAAAAACAATACGATCATATTACAGACCTATATAAGTTTATATTTATTATAGTACACAGAAAAATACCGGAAAAATTACGGATCTTTCACGTATTCGTGGGGTGACCTTGGTTTAAGGGGAAAAAAACTGTAGGTTCCGT
>NW_011887751.1:1020450-1039576 GCF_000806365.1 Fopius arisanus
GCGATGCATGACGCCCCTGTTCCATCCCCCAAAAACGAAAGAAAAAATATATATATAAAAAAAGTGGAATTAAGGGGAAATTCATACATTCAGGGTGGGGGGCACTGAGTAAACATGAATTATTCTGATTGTTATCGGAGCGGAGAGCACTCAGGATCAAAGAAATTCGACCACACTCAAATCCCAAAGCGTGAAATATTCTCAACTTCCATTTCTACGAAATTATACTAAAAAATCCCTGGGGCAAAACGGACCCCTTGGATTCATCAATTTTCCCTTTTTTGTATGTATGTCTGTATGTGTGTGTATGGGGAATTTTTCCATTGATTTTCTTTGATTGCTCACCCTCATCTCCTAATTAATTTTTTTTTTTCAAATGTAGATCTCATCGGGCCTTATCTATCGCAGTCAATAAAAATTGATTTCATCCATCCATTTTTTTTATTTTCAATTTCTTCGGAAATTCGATTTTTCATGATAGCTCTAAAAAAATAATATTAATAAATTATAAATTATATATAATTATTAATATATTAATTAATAAATGATATTAATTAATTTTTCCTCTTGTTTGATGTCCTCTTGACCGAATTTGAAGATGGTGACAGCAATAATCGCTTTTTCAATTTTAGGGGAATCCCAATTTTTTTTCCTACGAAATCTCGGCGATATCTTCGTATACCAGGCAGAAGATAAATGAATGGTGGCTGAAAAAGTTTATTTGAACACCATTAACTTGAACTTTAGTCATAAAAGTAGTTACCGAATCATTCTATCTAATGAAATGAGAATGAAAGGTTATTTACAAAAGAAAAAGATAACACGGAAAATAACCGTTCGGAAGCATATTGATAATTTTTTTAGCAAAGATAAGTATATGATGAAGAGGAATTCCCCAACTTGTTTTCACTTCCATCTTTATAAAAATCCTGACATTTTTACGTAATTTATATAATTATGTACTGATTCTATTGAACATCTGAAAGAAATTTGTCAATATTTTTTATTAAAATATCCGATAAAATCATTGCTAAATAAAATATCAGAAAACATTCAGAAATTCAACAGAATCTTTAGATAAAGCGCAACGTTTTTCTATTGAATTCGTCGACGTGCAGGGGTTCTGGATAATAGTTCTAGTGTAAAGCGGAATAATTGCGTAACTTCCGGTAAAATTCCCCCAGAGGTAATTAAAATGTCCTCAGACGCCCCATCGGGTCGTGAACACCGAAAACAATGAATTTTTGAGTGAGAGGAATTGTCTTGAGAATTTTTTTGATTGTCAAAAAATTAGTCATCGGATTGATGAATTGACGGCGGTAGAGAGGTACCAGAGGAATGTCTAGGGCCAGACGAAGCCATAAAAATTAATTAGACAGCCCCAGGGCCCCACGTCCTCATTCCCTTTTTTTCTCTTTTTCCTTTTTCGATTCTTGATACCTGCCGGGCCTGTCATCGATTCTCCAGTGATTGATACCAGAATTTTTCTTCGGAAATTCCTTCAGGGGTTGAAACACACGATCGGTGGAAGAGATCATTTCCGAATTGTCGGAATTACTGGAAAGTAAATAAATAAAATTACGAGATATGAGTAATAAATTATGTAATTATACTTACCACTATACTACCAGAGAATATTTATGTATTTACCGGAGGATATTTTACATATTTATAAAACCAACAGGTGATTATTCAAAATTTCTGTTGTGAAAGGGTTAACTAGCATAGGGTTTTTGCAAATATCTTGGAATTGAAGAGAGATAATAATATTTTCATTAAGATCATTTTTGTAGCTCCCATTTTTCTCTATAAAAATGTATTCGCAAAAAAATTGCTATCTGCCTTCAGTTCCGAGGTATCACCTAAAAACTGAACTTGACTAGAATGTATTCTTCTAATTCACCACTTTCTTGCAGATTTCGAAGAATTCAATTCGGAGGCGAGTGAAAAAAAATTATAAGTTCATGACTATGAGAATTGCAAAATCGATTGTAGACAATCGTATGATTCCCAATATTCCTCCATTATTATCGCTGACAATGAGCTTTTACAATGAACTTCACTCGACGCACAACTTTAACCAATGAAATCTCGTCCTGTCACTCCCGTAAATTGGAAAATGCAGGAGAGAAAAGTGTTATCTCGACGTCAGAAAAAAATGCTTTTAGTTTATCTATAAAGAAATTGGGGGCCCAAGAGTATTCACCTCGGGGGAAATCCGGCCCCTCGTTCTCTGTTCGGAATGCCGGTAATCAGTCTAATTAAGTCGTTCGAACGTTAGAATTTTCTTATTTTATTCTCAGATAATTTAGATGTTACATGCCCAATTTCAACATGTAGTTTACAGTTTATCATTTATGCCACCCGTCGGCTTTTACTTTTACGACCTGAAGAGAATATTTCGGGCCCTAGACCCCGCGAGGGGTGCGGACACGTGGGAATTACAATTTTTAGATGAAATATGATGGAATTTTTTTCTTTAAATCAGTTTCTTATATTATGAAGTAATAGTTATTATTATTATTTGAAAAACAAATCGGAGGAATGACCTGTAGAAATTTTATGTGAATTTTTAGGTAAAGTGTAAAGTAGAATTTAGCTTTTGAAATTTCCTTTTAGAAAATTCAGAATAACTTTTTTTTAAACTTCTACTCGGCTCTAATTAATTCCGTTATTTTGATTTATTCCGACACATTACGGATATACCGTAGCCATCATAAATAGTATATAGTAAATAATATATATAGGTGATTCTTTTTATTATCATTACAAGATAATACCTGATATTAAGGGGGCAAGTCAGTGCTGAATGACCAGATATTTCCTTGAACATTCTTGAAGAAGAATAACTTTTCTGAATACGTGATTTACCAGTCGGTGCTGCGATATTCAAGAGTATTTATGTCAGTACCGTGTCTTAAATAATTAATTTATTCATCATTCGCTCCATCATATCACACATCACACTCGGAATTGACATACGAAACGTGCCGCCACATGTTTCTTATTTATTTCATTCAATTTGATAATTTTCTGCTACCGTTCTCAAGAAATGTCTCAAAACGTACCGTCAATGTCAATACCGTGACTTTCTGAAAATGTCCTCCAGATGCCATACTGATTGACATGGGTACTTGAAAATTAGTCCGCTCGGAAAGTACATCAATATCTTTCTACCAGATTCTACCAATGTGTCGACGATCGTTCGACTGAGGCTTGAGGAGCATCCGAATGGCCGAGGTACTGACATAGATATCACTATTTCTGTGGAATCACCCATATTTTCTCCATCGACTGTTTCTTTTTTTTTAAAATCAGGTATAACGGAGTGTCACCGTTTCTCGCCGCACGGCTTAATTAATGATTTTTTAAATTTTTGATAAAATAATATTCAATCCAAATCCTATCCAACGACTCCCCTGACATCACAGAAAAATGTGGAAAAAAAATTCCCCGCAACCAAAAAAAAAACGAAAGTTTAAAAAAATTTTTTTAAAACCGTTCAAAATTTTTTTTTTCGTGACGTCAGAGGAGTCGTTGGATAGGATTTGAATTAGGTAAGAAGGGGAACAGGATAATTCTCGATATAATTTTAACAAGAAAAATTGTATAGATTAATATTGTTAAAATATTATTTAACAATAATTTCAAAAATCGATATATAAAAATGGCGTATCATCCGGCTTGCATTGCTAGTGAGCCGCGGATAGTTCCAGTAATAAAAAAAATTATGGGATCGACGGAGACGATTGACAATTGACAATAGAATTTCCAGTTGGCGGAGTAATTGATACATTACAAATGGTCCCACCAGGGACCTGAAGGACAACCGATACGAGGGAGACTACACAGTTGAAGTTTTGTGATACCCCATGACGGTATCGCCTTTACGCTTGGCTACTTCCATTTCCCCCTAGCTCTCGTATCCTCTCTTCCCCTAAAAATGACAAAAACAATTCACCCCTTACCCCTGACCTGAAGCTGAAAAAATTCTAATGGATGTGGAAAAATTCAACCGCTAATTGCGCTTTTGCTATGGTCAGGTGTGAAATTCGTCTAGTCAGAAAGTCGATAATTTCTCGGGTTCCGGGGCAAATGAGGAATTTTAGAGGGAAATCGACGATGAATGGGGCTTTTGTTCTGGGTCGAGAGAATTTTCAGGTGCAAATCATCGGACTGGCGTATCGCCAGGAGAATTCATCCACTATTTTTCATTCACCAAAATTTTTCTCATTTCACCGGTAATTTGTTTATTGAATCATAGCCCAAACCCGGAAGATATCTGGATGGAAATTTTTCACCTGAAATGTAAACAAAAAGAGTATTGTTTTAATTTTTGTTTATTATTTCCTTTAGTTCTATTTTATTTTCACATTTTCAAGGGGAAAGTTCTTTCTTTTTGCATTGAATTTTGGAAAATTATTTTTATATCAAATTTTTTTATTTCAATCGGTTTAGTTTAATCAGTTCGGTAATTATGACAGTAATTTATTTTTAATTTTTTGGTGGTATTCCGAGTAGTCAGGGGAACCGCTGATTAAACCCGATTTTGATCAATTAATTAATTAATGCCTTTGGCAGGGTCGCATGCTGATTATCTCGAGGATTTAATTACGTAATTGAATGTGTGTGCGCGTTTTACATCACAGTGCAGTCGATAAACAAAATTCCTGCCGTAGATAACTTACCGATGAGTCTAGAAAATCATTAAAAAAAACTCTCTTCCTGTTTCCGGTATTTGTCTTCTCATCAAAAGCTCATAATCTTATGAAGAAAATTGGAAAAATTTATTCTCCACTGGTGCCTTATCCCCAGAAAACCCCGAGATATCCAAAAATTCTCAAAAACATCTGTAAATTGCATTTTTTTTTATTTTTAAATAATAATATCATAAATCTTTAAATTTTCAAACTTGTAAATAAGTTGTCAAAAAAAAATTTCCTAATTACCAAAACAAAAAAAAACTCGCATCAGCCGCTGAAAATTTCAACTCAATCTCAAATTTTTCCCAAAAAAATTCTCAAAATCTAAAAAAAAAAAATTAAATCGCTTCTCCCCAAGAAAAATTTTAAAAAATAAATAAACAAATAAAAATTCTGCCCAAAAGAAACTGCTTGACAAAAAGGGAGAAAAAATAAAAAAAAAATTCGCCCGAATATAAAAAAAAAATTCCAAAAAATCTCCACTG
Source organism: Fopius arisanus (assembly GCF_000806365.1). NCBI lineage: Eukaryota > Metazoa > Arthropoda > Insecta > Hymenoptera > Braconidae > Fopius > Fopius arisanus. Next base: position 1,025,639 of record NW_011887751.1, read on the forward strand.
CGCGAGTATTCCCTCCCCCTAGGGACGAAAATTCCCCAAAATTCCCCAGTGGTCATTCCCCAACGACTCCCTCCAAAAATGAGTGGTGCCATTGGCAGCATTGTTTTTTGGTAGTTTACAAATAAAATGGCCGATATATGAGGCTTATTTTGTATGTGACGGTAATAAAATCCCAAATAATCATAAAAAAAAAGTAACCCCAGGTACAAAACCGAATTTTGGCAATTACCAGGATATTATGACAAGAGCGACACCATCAAAATCATCAGGAATACCAAGTGTTTGTGCGGGAGTGTCGCGTTACCAAGTAGATGGATAAGGTTGTCTTTTTCTCCACCGTGGGTTGACCGTGTGTTCGTTAGACGCCGCGGTGTCCTCTCTCTTTTTCCATTCTCCACCTCACCACCCCCTCCGCCAAAAGCCAAAAGAAAATTTCATTGAAAAAAAAACCCCCCCCAAAAGTGATAAACAACAAATCAACAGATCCACCATCCAAACCCAACTGCTGAGGAAAATCTCCAATCTACCACTTCTCCCCCAGATATCGTGACAAAAAAATCCTCAGCAGAAAGTGCTGTTGCCCAATCGCCAGAATTGCCGCCAGAATATCCTACATCACAAGTGCAGAACACCAGAAGGCTGTTTTGTTTGTAAACCATACCATCACGTTATCATTCGAGGAGGATTTATTCGAAGCCACCAGGAGGACAGAAGAATCAGGGCTCAACAATTGGCCACGTTGAACATCTTAACCCATCGACACGAGAATCAAAAGCCCATGTGAAATAATTGACGAGTCCTGAACAGTCGGGTAAAAACAAAAAAAAAAGCAAAAAATCTCTTGTCCAGATAAAATTTCCCTTGCCCCCTCAAATGTTAGATATTCCATCCTAGCAAATAATCCTACAATATCCACAAAAATAATCGACTGACAAATGCAATTATCATCGTGATTGAAAGCTGTGGGCAATCCCCTGGCAGGTATCCCCCTATCCACCAAAATTCCCCCAAAAATTCCCTCAAAATCATCAATAATTAACAAAATAAACAGTGCACAAGATAAATCGCATATAAAGCGTCCCGAAAAGGGGCGCAGATATGCGAGAACAATATCACCTCCCCCCGTAGTGAAAGAAGAGATCGAAATTATTCAAAATATTGACAACAACATTGAAATACTGGAGTGCAACGGTTACATCTATCACTTAGAGCCCATTAAGATATATCCCGCCGATCAATTAGTTGTTGTTGATACTGTCGGTGTGGACGAGGAAATAGCCCCAAATGATACACCTAAACAATCGGTTATACTCGAAGCTGATCCATTAACAGTGGCAAACGATCAGGATCAGGATCACGCAACCCTGGCCAATATGTGCACAACACCTGGCAATGCTGGCACTGGTTTTGGGTATGCGTGGTCATTCAATCCACCAAACGAGGGTAGAGAGACTAATCAATCAGATCTAACAGCAAACATAAATTATGCTGTCAACAACAATCAGGATCAGGGAACGAGCCAGAAAATTCAGGCTGATGTCAAGCCCAAAGTAGCCAATGCCAATCAGCCTGGACACCGTAGACAGGTGTTTCAGATGACAGACAACTGTCAGAATACCCAGCAACAGCAGCAACAGCAGCAGCAACAACAGCAACATCATCAAGGTGGTGGTGGTGGTACAAGTACTGGCGGTCACAATCAGAGTCATAACACCCATCAGACTCACGTAACACACGTTCGTACAAAAAAACATCACGATGTCTTCTCACTGACCTGTGACAAGGGTGGCTGCAACTGCGATGCATCACACACAACACCAGCACCAACAATATTTCCAAATACCCTCGTCTTCACCACGACAGATAAACACGCCATGAGTAAACACTTTATGACACCAATTGGTCCAATACAGCTGACAGCTGAGGAGTGCAATGAGATACTGATGAAACGAGCTGCTGCTGCATCAAATCAGGCCAACACCAACAACGTCAATCAGAGCCAGGAGCACTTTGGTCATGTTGTCACACACGTTAATACAACCCAAATAGACACTAAGGTCAAGCAACAGGACATGGGGAGCCAGGCGAGAGTGCCCAAGGAGAGGCCCTACTCGTGCTCAGAATGTGGCAAATCATTTCTCCTTAAACATCACCTCACAACGCATGCCAGAGTTCACACTGGTGAAAGACCTCACATATGCGTACACTGTGGCAAGAGTTTTGCCCATAAACACTGTCTCCATACGCATCTACTGCTACACAGTGCTGAGAGGCCGTATCAGTGTCGAGAGTGTAAAAAGTCATTTACCCTGAAGCATCACTTGGTAACACATACGAGGGTACACACGAGAGAACGGCCGTTTGTATGTCAGGAGTGTGGTCGGGCTTTTCCATTGAAAAGACATCTCGTGACACACAGTAAATTTCACTCAGGGGAGAGGCCATTTGTTTGTGCTGAGTGCGGCGAGTCTTTCTCCCAGAAGGATCATCTGACGATGCACTCCAGGTTCCATGGGAGTTTGCATCCTTTTGTTTGTTCAGACTGTGGTGCTACTTTTCAGAGGAAATTTGAGCTCGTCAATCATGGGAGGCTGCATGGCAGGGTACCTCACTCGTGCACAGCGTGTGGAAAGGAGTTTCTCCAGAAGAGGACACTTCTCGCTCACATGAGACTACACACTGGTGAAACACCATTTGCCTGCACTGTATGCGGTGAAGCTTTTCCCAGAAAAGCTGACCTCGTTGCACACTCCAAGATGCACAACGCTACCAATACTGATGACAAGTCTCTCACATGCAGGTAAGCATCTTTTTTTTTGCTCATTTTTTATTGTTTTTTTTTTTTGAGGGTCCGTCTGTGGACGGAAGCTTTGGTTAATAGTAATTGTCCAACAGGGAGTGTGGATTGGACTTTTCTAATCGGGAAGCACTTACTTTGCATTTGAGGTTACACTCTGGAGATAGGACACTTGTTACGGATCTATGTGGACTCGCTGCTGCTTTCCAACAGACACCTGGACACTTTCTCACGACCAACGCCACGGGAACGCATCAGGTAAATTTCATCACGTCGAGGCGAATTGCTGCCTTTAAATCCACGTGATGCTTCAATGATAATCAATTAATTTTCTCTCTGTAAAACTTCAGATGAACGGACCAATAGGCACACCAGGTGTATCGCACATGCAAAGTGCAACGCAAACATCACCTCCAGCAGGCAGTGGTCCAAAGCCAAAGCCTCACCTGTGTCCAGATTGTGGTCGTGGTTTTGCCCAAAAGCACGGATTGTCCCAGCATCAGCGACGACACAGCGATGGTAGCTGTCACATAAGATCGCACGTCTGTGATAAATGTGGGAAGGCATTCTTCCAGAAGAATCATCTGCTGCTACACCAGCGTCAGCACATGGATCCACCACCGAGTATATTGAGACAACAGCAGAGGCAAGCAGCACAAGCTGCTGCCCAAGCTGCACAGCAGGGACCACAGCAACAGGTTCAGGCCCAACAACAGCAGCAGCAGCAGCAGCAACAGCAGCAGCAGCAGCAGCAGCAACAACAGCAGCAGCAGCAGCAGCAGCAAGTACAGCAGGTACAGCAGGTGCAACAGGTACAAGCCCAGCAGCAAGTGCAGCAGCAGGTACAGCAACAGCAACAGGTACAGGTGCAGCAGGTACAGCAGGTGCAACAGGTACAGGTGCAGGTGCAGCAGAGCCAGCAAAATCAGACGTGTACTGTCGATACGAAAGCCATTCAGATGCAAACTATTGAGCAACAAGTGCAGGAACAAGTGCAGCAGCAGGTGCAACAACATCAGCAGCATCAGGCGTGCAATGACGATACTAAGGCGATACAGTTGAATGTTACCATGTGAAACGATCCTGGTGACAATTATGAACATTGTGAGGAATCAGCACGACGTACACAGCCTGACGCTGCATACATGCACCCACTTCTCTTGTACTAACAATTTTACACACTTGGTGATGCATTTTGACTGGGTGGGGGTCAGTGGTTTGATGGATTTTTCGGGATTCTGCACATATTTTTGAAATTTGGGGGATGGAGAAATCTGTCAGATCTTGGGGGAGGGGTGGAGGGAATATTTTTTTGAATTTTGAGGGGGATTTCTGGGGCCTGGGGGGAGCAGGAAATTTTTGGCGGGAGTTTTTCAACACTTTTTCTTTTTCTCTTGTTGTTTGAGAGGAGTGGAAAAACTTCTGGGAAAGATTTCTCTGGTTCTGGATGAGCTCCAGATGTTCGATAATGACGATTGATTTTTAATTTGTGAATTTTTGATATAGTATTTTTACAGTTATCAGATTCTTTCGAATTACCAAATATTCGGAGATTAAAAATTGGTCGTTTACTCAAAATGTCAGAGAGTGTTTAATTGAAAATGGGAGAATTATGAGGTTCTCACGTGTTACTCAGGCCCTGGGGATCAGGGGCATCCAGTTGAAATGTTAACTAAATTAGTTATATTTAATATATCTAGATGACGAAAATTAAAATGGAAAATAACTGATGATGGAAAATCGAGCAAAAACAATAGACTAAAACAGGAAACAAAATTCATAAAAAAAAAAAATTTTGAGGATAAAAACAAACAACTTAAGAAATAAGCAAGTAATCGATTTTATTACAAGAGTATATATAAAAATTATACATATTATATTCTAATTCTAACTGTAAGGCTTGTAACAAGAAGTAAAAAAAACAGACAAAAGAAACAAAAAAATAAAAATAACCATATATTAGTGTTTTACATATATATTATTATATATATTATACATACTTTATGTCAAAATTTATTTTCTTTGTTCTCTTTCCGTTTTTTTTTATGGAAAAAATTCGAGTACTAAAAGATTCTCCTATTATGCGATACGAGCAAATTTCGGATGAGAAAGAAAAGGCTAAAGATTCAAACTGAATCATGCGAGGAAAAACATTAATTTGTCTTTTTTAAGTTTGATTAAATGTTTGTTTTTATTGATAGAACTACATTTGCAATTTATAATGAAAATGGGAGGAGCCAGGGGGGAGGAGAAAAACGAAGAAAAAGTATACATATTGAATAAATAAAAAAGAAAAATTAATTCACGCGGAATTGTTATTTTTTGCCGAGTTTGCTAAAATTTTTTATTTATTTCTATCAATTTTTTTTTTTAATCTGTCTGTTTTTCCACCCAATGTTCCGAGATTGGGGTGAGGGGGGGGAAATCCCACGGGAAAAATCGCGCCAATTTTCTACGCATTAACCCTCTCCCCTCCCCTAATCCTTTTTTCCCCCACTTGAATCATCGGAAAAATTCCCCAGACAGCCCCTAAAAAATCCCCACACCATCGGTCACTAGCTCCTGGAAAAAAGAAATTCAATTTCTTTGTTTGGCCATCGGAAAAAAGGAATTCAGCCGATAGAAAAAAAAAATCGAGCGTCACAGCTGGGGGCAAACGATGGAAAAGAGGGGGTCAAAGAGGGGCAAACGGGTGAAGGGAAAAAAGGAGGGGTAGGGGTTAAATCCCCCTAGCGGCGATGTCCGGAGACTAGGGAAAACCACCAGACGCATGCGCTCTGGGAAGCCCTCCAGTGCCAATGGCAGAAAACTCAAAATAAATCGAACATCGGCTTATGCACTGGCTCCTGAGTGCAACGAGGACAGGTATAAAACGTGTTGTTAAATTAAAAAAGGATGTAAAACGAGTGAAAACGGTATCCAACGGCGAACAGTTGAATATCTCTGTCGTGACCCCCCACTTTCAGTGTCGACACACGACTCGGTACGTACAGATATCCTACCGAGGATAAATCGAAGAAAACGAATTTTCCCCCAAACAAATATCGCGTGTTTGAAATATATTTTCGAATGAAAAATAGGGGTTCGCGTGGCGCCTAGCGACAGTTATGAAAAAACTCAGAAACAATTTTTCGTGTAAGACACGAGTGAAAATTGTCTGAAGTGATTGGTGTTTACCTCATTGTTCGCCAAGTTTTTTTTTTTTTTTCCAAGTTTTTAACACCGAAAACAGTGAAGGGAACGAGAATTCGCGGTTGTGCCTGTTGGCTGTCGCCTCACGGATGCATATGGAGGTAAAAATATGATAATTATTTATCTTCATTTTTTGTCCCATGGATTTTCCTTTGTTTGAAGGTAAAATTTCTCGGTCTACAGTCGCATGTTCGATCGTCCTGTGTTTTTTTCACATTTTATTTTTTTTATTTTTCTTTTTTTTTTAGTGTTTTGGGGGTCCGGTGGGTGAGAAAGGTGACCCCTGTGAATTAATAAATTTTAAAGAATTTTCTTTTAGTGATATTTTCAGCGTGGAACGAGGGATTTATTGGTTTTAACGTGCGAGCCTTCGATGTTGGGTCATTTCAACTACGCAATAGCACATTTCTTTGTCTCTGTATTGGATTCAAGTGGTGTCTCCATTTGTTCAATTCATCAATCATTTTTTGTAATAGTTCATGATTAATAAAGTGAATTTTTGGGATACTGTTTTCACCTCTGGGAGATTTTTCGTGGGTAAAAATCAATGTTTTATTTTCTGTCCTTTGTTGCCATTTGCTTGTCGCTCTGTCTCACTTCCTCCGATCCGGATTTGTATACATTCTCAGCTGATAGGGACCCGTGTCAGCTGCCCAGAGACAGCGATGAGGGCCGGAGTGAGACGAACGCTCAAGTGCATCAGACATAAATTCATTATTTCCATTTTCTTCATGTTTTTCCACCATTTTAAATATTTTTCCGCAGGTCATTCTCTCAATTTTCCAAGTACCAAACTCAGGTACTTTTCAGTTGCACTTCATCTATTGAAGCCAATTGGTGTTGTTTCTGTTTCCTTTCTTGTCGTTTTGTAGGGTAATCTAGACCTACTCCAGATAGCAACAACCCACATGGCACCAGTCAGACGGAAATGTAAATAAATTTGTCGCTATTCAATAATTAACAATTTGTTACCCATTTCACATGATTTATTTTTATCACTTTGGAGACAACAATTAATAAAAAAATCACAGAACTCATATCATGAATCGTTTTTTTCATGTCCCTTTGAACAATATCTTGTGGCTGCCCAAGATTTTTATTGCAGTGCCATTCGACAAATTTTTTTGTCAATTGCTCAGCAAACGCAGCTCTCACTTGCACCAGGACCTCGGGTTTTCCGATTGAATGAGAGGAGCCTGAGATCCAAGTGGGATTTGAACTTGCAATTCTCAGATTACTAAACTGATGCTCTTACCAATTGAACTCATGACAATCGATTGACAATCGATTGACAATCAATTGCGCTAACGATTTATCAGATAACCGACTGCCCATGAAAGAATTCAATATAAAAATCGGTATTCAATAGGAAAACATTTTGTTGACATTTTTTATATTGAGGAATAATGTCTTCCCCTTTGTTTTTTCCTTCAGTTCTGTCCCCAACACATCATTCAGACGCTGGCATTACCCGAGTCCACCTCGCGTGTAATTGAACCCCATGACTCATTCGTTTTGAGTCTGAAATTAAACATTATTAGCATAAATTCCGAGTTCTCTCGGTTTGTTGCTCCTCTATGAGTCGTTGTACCCTTTTATTCTCTCGTTTCGTATTTGATTTTTATCTCCAACAACGCGAGAGCTCGTGTCTTACCGCGAATATTTCGGCGATAAGATAAGGAGCATTATTAATTGTTTATCGATCACCGAATGTTGTCTATTTATTCGCTGTGAGATAGGGAAATTTTTATTCAAGTAGCTCAATGTTGTAAACCTGAAATAGTAAAGGATGATTGAGTAATCGTAAATAATTCAAAAGCTCGTGCCTCACCATTCGTGACTGAAGCCTTGCGCTATTAACTCAGCTGCAATATACAAATATTACCAGTGATACGTAAATATAAATCGGAAAGTTTATTTCCCGGGGAATAAATAAGGAGATCAAGAGAAATTCCGTGGGAAAATATTTTTATTTCGCGGTAAAAGACGCGATTCACTACAGAAGAATCAAAACACTTCGTTGACAACTTCAGCTTAAAGTTTTCCAAAAAATATCCATAAAATAATTCTCGCATTCTCAAAATATTCTGCAATACGATTTTTCTCAGACGAATTCCTTAATGCAAATAATTAATTATATTTTTGCTATTGAATTCCGTCGTGCGTGGGGGGCGTGAGGCGGGGGTGGCGGTGGGGAGGTGAAATCGATTAATCAATGAGATTGAGATTGAGGGAATTTTTGTCGATTGATTAAACCGAAAGTTGAATAATGTTATTATTTGTTCAGGTGTCCCCGAACCGGCGCTGTCTGAACCAGCTTAACAGCTGATCGGAGTACGAGGCGGCGGTGAACGGGGCCACAACTGCACCACCACCCCGCGAACGGATTAAAAAAAACCAAAACAATCGATTGTTTTTCTTCGACGATCAGCCACTTGATGAGAAGAAGGTACACCGTTCTCTAAAAAAAAAAAAGCCTCAATGAACTCACCGAACCAATTAATTCCATCAACACCTGAATGTTATCCATTATGTTATCCAATTAATAATCCGAATGATTCAATTATCATTTTGATCAATACAATTGAATTAAAATTTGATTAACTTGAACAATATTTATTTTTTGCTAATAAATTGAAATTTGCCGGTATTAATGAATGAAAATGGGGGAAAATGGTGGGTAATTGTTGATAATTTATGAATTGTTTGAAGATAGAACATTGAGGGGCCTGAGAAGATAACGGTGAGATTGACGCAAAAATGGTGAAAACTTTTCAAGCTTATCTGCCCTCCTGCCATCGCACTTACTCGTGCATACACTGCCGTGCTCACTTAGCTAATCACGACGAACTCATCTCCAAGGTTTGTTCCGTTCTTCAGTTTATTTCTGAGTCGCTCGGATGATTAATTAATAGCGCTCATTGGATTTGCAGTCCTTCCAGGGCAGCCAGGGTCGTGCCTATCTGTTTAATTCTGTGTAAGTTTATCTAATCAATGATGAAAGCGCATGAATATTCAGGGATTGTGGTGATGAATGGGAACAAATTGTTGCAGAGTTAATGTCGGCTGTGGACCTGCTGAGGAAAGAGTTCTGCTGACGGGTCTTCATGCTGTCGCCGATATTTACTGCGAGTGCTGTAAAACAACACTCGGATGGAAATATGTGAGTCATTTATTTCCTGATTTTTTGGGTGTACCAAATTCGGGGGAAAGCCTTCGGCTTCGTTCTGTGCGAGAACACCAATTAGCGGTTCCTATTGATTTTTATGAATTTTTATTTAACTGGAGAGTCGTACAATGAATTTATCGATGTAGAATTTTTTGGTAGCTTGTGTTTTCCACGGATATTCACGAATCTAATGGAAATAGCGGAATTTTTGTAATTACCTTTTTTGGAGAACGATTTGAGGAGTATGAAAAAGGTCATTATAAAAATTGTTGTACCTACGGTAGATTTTGAGATATTCGGGAAAATCGGCAACGATCAGATCAGGTGTGAGTGATTTTTTCCACTCGTGTTACATTTTCCCGTGATACAAGGAAAATTGCGGGAAAATTTGCGAGTTTTCTTTGAGAAAGTATGACTTCATTTATTGCGGTGAAAACAAATTGAAGAAGTTTTTTTTATGAGGTTTAATAAACTGGAATGAAAACAAAGAGTTGTAAAATAAATCGATTCATATTGAATTTTTGGATATTTTGGGTTTTCGGCGAATATTTACGAATCTAATGGAGATGATGTAATTTTTGTGATGACCTTTTCTGTGGGTCGTTTCGCGGGTTTCCTAAGAAGTCTTGACGAAAATTATGTTATCTCTTTTAGATTTCGCGATATTGGTGAAAAATCGACAAAGATCGAGATAACAATGAAAAAATCATTTGCAGGAGCACGCGTTCGAATCGAGCCAGAAGTACAAGGAGGGCAAATTCATAATTGAACTTGCCCACATGATAAAGGAGAATGGATGGGAATGAACCACCGACTCCAGGGTGAAGGTGGGGGAATCCCAGACCAGATAGTCCTCCACTGGAGCCCTTGATACAGGCAAACGACGCGAGTAAATAATTATTAGAGAGACAGGCTAAAAGCGCTAAACATAAAAACAATCCATACATTGTTGTTCTCATGTTTCAGTCCCTCGAGTCATAACTAAAACAGAAACTAATGAGTAAGGAAAATGACAAAGCATCATTACCCCTAAAACATAAAACAAAAAAAAAAACAAAAAAAAAACCACCAACGAAAGTCTGTGATTTCATTTGTGATTTGTAATCTTAGTAATGTTTTTCTGTTCTGGACAATTTCACTGGGAGATGAATGAAAAAATACCGATGCAGAAAACAATTTTGAAGTTGATGAAGACAAATCAAAACTTCACACAACTTCAAAATTCTGTTTTTTTCTTCCGGCGATTTTTTTGAAGATGAAAAAAACAAATACTTTTATCTGGATATTTTTTCACAGTGAGAAGGTGTTTCACGTCGCCGAGATGTTTTTCGCAATCAGAAAAACATTTTCGATATGAAAAGAAATATTTGAATTGAAGAAATGACGAAAGTCGATTATTGTGGAGGACGGGTTATTGTGGAGCCATATAGAGAGGATTTTATGACCGAAAGAGATGATTAAGTATTTGTATATTGAGAGATATTTTTGGAAATGCGAGAGATGGAAAAATTTGTTGAGACGGAGTTGAAGGATTTTTCGGTGAACTGGCTACAGTGGCGCCATTGTGGTGAATTTTTAGGAGGAAACGTGCCGACGAATAATTCGGGGAATCCCAAAGGTAACCCCTCATCTTTTTTCAATACAAAAAAAAACAGATTGAACAAATCCCCTAAAATTGAATAGACAAAAAATTGACACTAATTTTTTATCTTATCAATTCTCATCGACCTGTCCCCATGGATTCAAGGAGGCACGTAAATTCCCCAGAAAAATGCAATTGTTTGTGAAGAGAAATTGAATTTTCTCTCGATAAAAACTGATAAAAAAAAATGTTTAAATGAAATATGTAATAAGGGTGCAGCGGGGGTGCCACAGAATTTGCTGGACTGACTGCCTGCCTGCCGCCTCTATCGTTGGAATTTCACTGCCGATAATTCCTAATTAATTAATAGAAAGGGAAAAATGGAAGAAGAAGGTGCGAACGATGGTGGAGAAAATTGAGGATTTTAGAGGAAATTGGGATAAATTTACTGAGCCTGAGAATGCCCAGATTGTAGCCCCAGCGTAGCCTACTAGTGTTATGAGAAAAGCCTATATAAAATATTATAGGAATTCATTTAATGATTTCTGTGATTAACTGAAATGACGAGATGGAAAGCGAAATGTGATTATTGGCTCCTGCCCCGTTTTTCCAAAATATCTCTGAATCTAAGAGAGATCATTAAATTTTCGTCAAGACCTTCTTTATGCAGCGGATTGAGAGCTATAAAAAAGGTTCTAATACAAATTTCAATATCTCTCAAGGATTCAGAGATATTTGAAAATTTACTTACCAGTTGAATCCACTTACCCTTTACCGCTGCACTACTGATTTTTTTTCAACTCTTTTGTCCTCCAACGGAATTTTTCCCACTGCAATATCCCTCCCCTGATATCCCTGGGATATTAATACCCCGAATGTGATGAAGAATGCGAATGAAAATTGATCTCTTCATTTCACTTAATCTCAATATAGCGGATAAGAACTGTAAAGTGGGAGATATTTCAAACATAAAATTTGATGAAAAAAAAGTAAATAATAATAATAATAATTGTGAGAGATTGGAGGAGGGTAATGGTGTTAAATATCGATGAGAATGAATTTTCATGGTTGAATGGTATTAATACTGTATTATAGATAATCACTCATGTCTTTCTATTTTTTCATTTCGTCTGTGTAATTTCACGTAGCGAATTTGAATATATGACCAAATGGACATTCGGATAGTAGATATAATTTTGTAATTCATTATTTCGTTCATTTTCCATTAAAAGAAACAACTGTTTACGTATTTTTTGTTGTTCATTTGTCTTTTGCAGAAATCATTCGTCTTTTTACGTATAAAAAAAAATAGTAGAAAACCTAGAGCTTTTTATTCTAGAATCCTAGTGAATTTTCGATGATCGGTCTTGGAAGTAGGGAAAGATCATTAAAATACGCCGCCATCTTGATTAGATAGCCCCTCCCTTTGCCATATGGAGACTCAAAGATGGCGACGCCTTCACCTCGAATTTTTAAATAATCATTATAATTATTTCACTTCTTGATATCACTTCCAAATAATTCTATTCTGTTCTTATGAAGTGAACAATTTTTTTGAGCCATTCGTCAGATATTTTCATCCATTTTTCGCTGATAATCCACGGAACAGTTTTTCCATAATTTTAAAAGAAAAAATCTGTATGCTTTCCTATTAAATATCCAAAATTCGATAGTATTTCAATAGGATCTCTAGAGAAAGGACTAGATTTATCTATTTTTTTTTCATACGTATTTTTTTTATTCACAAATATTGAAATTTGGAGTTATTGTTTGTTGCACGTGCACGAGAGTGAATGTGAATTATCGTTTCAGGTTTCACTTTCTTCATACTCTCGTTGAGTGGAATAAGGAGATGCGTAGGAATTCCGTGTGAAAATTCCAGTTTTACGGGAAATATAAAGCAATTACCTGAGAAAGTACAAGTTTATCATGAATGATGCGGGCGCCATTTTGAAACGCCTGAGAGTCGCCATTTCGTGGCACATGACGAGCGGCCATCTTGTTCTCCAGTTATCAATCGATTATCGGTGTTTCAGGACTAGAGACAGGGAAATGGTCATTCGTTTCGTGTTTTCGAATGGAAATTTTCTGGTTTTTCAAGCCCAACGCCTGCAATTCCTCCCCCCAAACTCCGTTATCGAGATAACCCCAAAGAATCTTTTTTTATTTCACTCAACTTCCAATTCTTCACCCACTTAACGACCAATGACAAAAAAAATCATCTCGAGAATTTTTTTTCGGCTTCGGATGTCACGGGAATCGACTCAAATATTTTTCATGCATTAATTGGTAAATAAATTGTGCGAGAGGTTTTTACACTATAAAAATTGTTCCTCGGGATAAACGAATCCAATTTTCTCCAAAGACTTTGATGAGAATTCTTTCCAGATCCCCTTGTCATCCTCAACTGAAAATTGATCTCACCCTCAATCGCAAGCCATTCGATGCAACTAATTTTCGTGAATAAAAAAAAATGCACATTCAGACGACGAAACTAATAAAAACCAAAATTTGATGTATTGCGAGTGCTTGAGCGTATGACTGTGACGGCCTAATCCTCTACATGTCTCTCGAGAGTACTTTTGATATCAATGTGGTGAAACAAAAAAACTAAAATGACAAAAAAAAAATGAAAAAATATAATGAACTAATTATTTTTCTCCTCCAGTGTTTTCCCGTTTCATTGTACCTCCACCTGTTTGTGAAACTTGAGTTGAAATTTTATGTAAGAAAATTGTAGACACCATTCACAGTTGATTATTACATAGAGACTTATTCAATTCAGTTACACCAAGAAATAGAAAAAAAGGCATAAATATACGGAGCGAATAGGAATCTGATTTGTCGAAGTGGTCGAAGGGAGATGGAATCACAAGTTGATTTTTTTTATGAATAAAAATTTAAAAAACCGACTAACACCTGCCAGAAGTTCTTTCTTCTCCCATCGTATCATTGATTAATCATTAATAATTAATTAATCATTAGGTAAGTGGGTGCAATACCAACTTTTGATTAAATTTATTTGATATCTCGACTAGCCACCAAGCAACAGCCTAACTTACCAGAATTATGACAAAAATAGAGTTGGACTCCACTAGGTGAAGATGATGACCAGATCATAAATCATACATGATTTTTTTGGGGTTCGTACCAGCGCCGTACTCGCCGCAAACCCTGGGTAACGCCGTGCGCTGATTT
>NW_011887751.1:1040426-1042684 GCF_000806365.1 Fopius arisanus
CCCTCAACGTTCCTCTCCATTTGTTCGAATTGTGGAACTGTCGAATTTTTTTTAGCATTTTTGCACATCACAGTGCGAACAAGCAAAAAAAAACAAGCAAAAAAAAATTGTCGAAAATTTTGAGACCAGATTCCCGCCAATATCTGGCAAAATGGCGCATGTGTGAAACAAAAAACTGTTGGAGCGTGTTAACGGCTGATTGAAATTGCTATATCGAATTCAATTGTGTTATTCATCGAGTGAATATATATTTTTTTTTATATATATTTTTCCTTTGAATCCTCTCGGCCGATTTCATGTGCCATCGCCTCTCCTTTCCCCGTCATTTCTTCATCTAATTTCTTCTTTTCAAAGTAAATGTAACATTAATATTATTTTTAATAATCTTATTATTCATTATTCATTCATCCACCTGTTAATTTAACAATATAAACCATCCTTTTAATTCCATAATAAAAATCTATTTCTGATTCATAAAACATAAAAAAAATAATTACTAAAGCGCCTGGTGTAATTATTTATAATTATTACGGGTGTTCTCATCTATTCTTCTTGGATTTGGAAATGGGGGTTTGATTTCTTTTGCAGCAGCTCCACACAGTTGTTACTATTTTCTTTAGAACGTACAGAATAATTAGTGCACATGTGATTATAAATCCGTAAACATCCAGGAGATATAGTTGCCACCAGGATAACTCAGTTGCTGGTGATTTCATGACTGTTCCGTGTCTTGCTGTGTATTCTACCCAGTAAACTGCTGTGTCCAGAGCACTCATGGGTCGGCTCAGGAACAAATCCGAAATGTGAGCGATATTTTTTCTTTTAACAAACAAAAATTTATCAAATTTCAATTCTCAAGGATAAGAAACAATTGGAATTGAGGGAGTCTATAATAGGCTCTTCGATCTTATTTTTCAAAAATTGAATCGAAATTTCAGAGTTCCATCCTAATTTTAATTTGATATTTCTTCTACTTCTTTTTTGTTAGAAACTCCGAAATTTTTTATGTAATTACCGTTGATGTTTTGAGATTGTTTGGACTGCATTTGAATGGTGTAATTAGTTTATTTAATTAAGAAGAAAAATCAATCATTGACTCCTCCATTTTTCTTTGCTAAAATTGAATGGAAAAATTCTCTTGATTTCCAGTTAGAAATTTATTATTCTTTTGGATCTCAGTGAGAATTCCAATTTTATATTCCTTTTACTTAATTATTACGAGAGAATCTGAAATTTTTAATTTACTTAAGATGAAAGGATGAATTCTATACCTCGAATGGAATCCCTTCAGAGTTTTTGGATTGAATTAGGAGGATGTAATTGGTTTATTTAATTAACGCAATTGAATCTCACCTGTACTTCGGATCGTTCAGTACTGCAATGATAGCATTAGTGAGACCGTCCACAGAAAGGGTGTCAATACTTAAAGCAATCGCTATATTTTTGTTCTGGTAAGTCCGAATGTTCGTGTGCTGATCTCCAAACAGGGGAATCCCAATCATCGGGACTTTGTGAGCCAGCGCCTCCTGGGTACCCAGAAGACCCCCATGAGTGATGAAGGCGCGAACATTCTTGTGCTCTTCAAAAAATTTGTTTCCATGAAAAAATAATCAAAGGATACCCGAAAGTAATGAGTGCCCCAGAAAAATCTAATTGAATTTCAATAGAATCAGTCAAGAACTGATAGAAATTGAATATTCAATAGGATTTTTTTGGGTTTTGTATTGAATTTTTTACTCAGGACGGCGACTTGCGGCATCCACGAGGACGTCATGACATTTTTGGGCAGACCCTTGGGCAGAATCTTGGGGTCTGCTATTTTCATTAATACTCGGACCGGCGCGATCTTCTCGAAAGTCTCGTACAGGATTTTCAATTTCTCTGGTGGGAGCGTCTCGATTCTGATCATCGAACCGAATGTGAAGTACACACAGCCCTCGGTACTCGCATCCAGCCATTTTTCCAATTCCTAGAAATAATCATTTTTAATTATTCCATTATTCTGAAATTCTTCGTGTAACTTCATACGAATTTCTTGATAATTTTTCTTACACCCCATCGTTTTTTTATATTGAGGTTGTTGTCCCGTAGAATTTTTTTTCGACAGTTTTCGTTAACAATTTTATGGTGAATAGTTTGAAAAATTAGCAACAAAATGAGCCTTTTCCGTTTGCAATTGACCGTTTTGAACTTGAGATATAAATTTTTGAAATTCGAGTGATTTAACACGTGTTTAAATGGAGTTTTGCCGATTAGAA
>NW_011887751.1:1049494-1081181 GCF_000806365.1 Fopius arisanus
AAACTTTATGAAAAGGTCAATCATGATGGAACAGGCACATGCTATATTTTCATATCGCGATGCCAATAGTTTTCAATAAATCTCAGAAAAAAAAGAAAAATAACAAAATAATAGCAGAACATCCTTAACTTTGTATGAAACATTTACGTTTTTTTCTCGTTTTTCCTTCTCAAGAATTCTCATTCCGTACGTTCTACGACTTGATTATTGATTAACTCGTGTCAGTCATGAATACTAAAGCAATAAATCATGATGTTCCTCACCGGCGTGACCATCTGGTCATCGTCATGGACATGAAGGCCCCCCACGTCGATGACATCAGGTGTTGCCGGTTTAATCTCATTGATGCTGAAGTGCTCGTTGACGAGGAGGAGAGATACATCATTATAGAGATCGTTGATGGACGATATTCGCCGGTTGAAGTTCTTCTCCACGTACTCGATTTGCTCGTTCAAGTAATAATTGATCTGGAGGCCGATTACGTTCATTACGAATGTGTTTGTCAGTCTCTCCCAAAAGGTCATCCGCTGGGAGAAACTTGAGAATAGGCTCGGCATGTAGGAAGGGTTCAGGGGATTTGCAAATGGATCGAACAACCAGTCGTGCATTTTTGACGCCACAAGACCCACCACTGGGGCATCCAAGTGTTTTCCTAGGGCGATGTAACATTGAGCTGTGAATAACTGGAGAAGAAAATTATTTTAGTGACATCGGCTTTTTTGATACGGGATCGATCTTTTTAAGATCACCGGTCCTGGACTTGAGACTCGATTTTACAAATCCATTAGGTGCCGATTGGTCTTTTTTCAAAATTTTAAATATTCCATTTAATTTTCGAGATTCAAAAATTGGAATAAAATTGATTCCATCGTTATTCTACGATGAAATTACTAGTAAAAGTTTTCGAATCGGTAACAAGTTTTTGTGAAAAATTTTTACGATAAAATATACGTGTTTTTGTGAATCAATAATTTCAATTTGATAGTATATTTCCGGGCTGCTTCTTCGAAAAACATTGTAAGGATTTTTTGTAGATAATTCAATTTCCAACATGAAATTTCGGATATAATTTTGCCGTAGATTAAGCCCTTCTTGAGATAAACTCAAATTTCAAAAAATATTTTGGTCGAACTGTTAAAGACGAATGTGGAAATTTCTGCTTTTCAGTCTATATCTTGACAACGCGGGGTCTGACGCGAAAATGTCATAAGGATTTTTTGAAGAAAATTAGATGCTCTAGAATAAATGTCTTACAACATTTTTTCTATTATCACTCGTTTTTTAGATATACTCGCATCAATTGAGATAGTTAAATTCACCTGTTGCAGAAAAATCACGAAATTCTGGGTTTTACGGTCTATATCTCGGGAACAAGAAATTTGACGGGAAAATGTCATAAGGATTTTTTGGAGAAAATTAAATGCTCTAGAAAAAATGTCTCACAACATTTTTTCTATTATCACTCGATTTTTAGATATACTTGCATCAATTGAGATAGTTAAATTGACCTGTTGCAGAAAAATCACGAAATTCTGGGTTTTACGGTCTATATCTCGGGAACGAGAAATTTGACGGGGAAATGTCATAAGATTTTTTTGGAGAGAATCAAATTTCCACCAAGTAATGTCTTATAGAAATTTTTCCTATCTTCCTTCACACCCGAGATACGCCTGTATCAACACAATTATATTAATCACAATGGAAAAATCTCATCGATAAACCCGACGCTGATTTTACATAACCCGATAATTTATTCCGGATAATAAACGAGTCATCACGATAATTAGAAAGACAAATTATTGCGCATGAAATGTGAAGAGTAGACGTTTACAATTCCGCGCAGATAAATTCAAAACATTGTTACATTATTATTTAATCCCCGCCGTGTTAACAACTGTCTGTAAATGCGTTAATTATCTTATCTTTCAAAAAGACAACACGGAGATAATTATCAATGATAACTCAACAACTGCATTTTGTATCCAAAATTACTGATTTGTCACGTGTCCATATCTACAATTTTCTATTCTCTTTCAAGATCTGGACAATAACAAAATAGATTAATAGAAAAATCTAGCGGCTTTTATACAAATCTGTTGAATTGCTGTTGGAACTCTCTAGAAATTTCATGCATTTCAAATCTTTAAGTATCAGCAGTCAATAATTTGAATAGAAAAAAATGTAAAGAGAAAAGTTCTAACATAATAGAATTATGATTAATTGATTTTTGGTTATCGAATATTGAATTGTGTTTTCCACGATTTCATGACGATTTTAGAATAATTTTCAGAGAATTTTAACAGGAATTCAAACTATAATTAATAGTAATTAATTACTAATTATTATATCAAGATATTATAATTATATTGATTAAACAGTATTCCAAAATAGAATTGTCTCTTCAGTGTTCAACAATTCAGTAGCGAAGTGGTATATAGGCTGAGTTAATTATTTCAAGGTCATTTTTTATAGAAAAGTATGACAGCTACAAAAAAATGTGTTTCGTAAGGTACTGAGGTTTTGCGCGGAGCTGGGAATTGTATGAGGTGATGGCCGAATGGAATTTTAGTGGCCGCTTATTGCCTTTCTTTTCATTTATCACTTACCACCCTAGGGCAATAAAAGGACGACGTTAGGGTGCGTCGAGTGACATAAAGTTACTTTTCGGCTCATGGTGATGAAAATTATATTTTCATAGATATCTTTGAGGTTAATCGTAAGTGAAAAGAAATGCGATAAGAGGCCACTTACCTCCCTAGGGTAATAAAAGTACGGGGTAGGTCGGGCCGAGTGACATAAAGTTACTTTTCGGCACATGGTGATAAAAATTATATTTTCATAGACATCTTATCAGACATCTTTGAGGTTCATCGTTAGTGAAAAGAAAGCCGATAAGAGACCACTTACCTCCCTAGTGCTAAGAAATTACTCGGTTAGTTGGGCCTCGTAACATAAAGTAACATATGCCACACGGCATGAAAAGTATTTCATTAACATGTGTAATTAGGATCCGCGCTGTCGGCCCGGATTTTGATAAAATACGTTGTCAGAGCTTTTCAGCCCTTGTACTATAAATTTCTATTTCAGACACGCTCCATTTGCCTTAAAGGTAACTTTCCCGCACAGTGTGATGAAAAATATTGTTCGCAACTCGTGCAGAAAACTCATTTTCGCATGTGGTATTATACCACATTTCAAAATGACAAAGATCGCTTTCCGCACTTGTTACGAAATATACTATATTTTCCTTGACGTTCCAAAAATCTATGAAAAACCGATCTCGAAAAAAAAAGCACTTCATTCACAATTTTTTAATAGAATTGAGAAAATAAATATCAAAAAACATTGTAAATAATAATTACTTCGACAATGATAACATCGTACGTTCCTTTGGGGGTCCTGAGGAGTTCCTCCAGGTAAGGGGTTCCAAGGAGTTCGCAAATTTGAGTTCCAGTGTGCCTGACGAAGAAGGCCATGGAGAAACCACTGAACGTCCTGGTTTCCTCGAAGGATATATTATTCACAGCAATCGGCAAAGATCCCCGGAGGCTGATATCCCGGTAATTCGGGATGGGGTTTTTTGTGGGGAAATGGGAGACCATGTCGACACTGTGTCCACGTCTTGCCATTTCCTTCAGGAGGTTCTCCGCCAGGATGAAGTGACTCTTTCCTGGGAGAGGAAAAACCCCTAGAACTCTCAAGGCACTTGTGCCCTGGGTTTGCAGGATTAACACTCCCCCCAGGAGCAGCAGAGCCCGCAGGAACGTCATCTTCACAGAGTTCTTATAAATTTTATGTAGAAAAAACAACACAGATCAATTTTTTATAAAATTCACGTCGACTTGTAAAAACTGAAATTTATTATTTTTCTTTTCAATAAAAAAATGTTAAACTAATTCTTCAATTCGTCAATCAATGAAAAAAAATTGAAATAAATTACTGAGTACTTAATTAATTAGTTAGATCACTTTCTCCAAAGAATTCTATTTGTTTTTTTAAATTATTTATTAGTTTTCCCCGAAACACAAATTTTCTTCAGCGCAAATGTCTCAAATGGAATAGAAAGATTAGTTTCATAAATTCCTGCAGGAGAAATCTCAGCAGAATAATAACAGTAATAAAAAATAAAGATCTCTGAATATTTTTACATCAGCGATTGGCCGTCAGAACACGCGGTGCACATTGCGCAATTTTTAATCTAATTGAATTGTCCGATAAACAAATAGAATTGATGATTTAATAAGATTTCAATAGATCCTGTCAGAGTTTTGAATTTTATTAGAATTTATTAGACAGTGCGAAGTTTATGATGAAATTTTTCCATACTTGATGTCAAGTGGCGACGAGAGGATAAATTCGTGAGCAGCTCTCGCTGCTGTTTGTTACTCAACTGAACTAGTATTTGTAAATTGCTGGTATGTGGTATCTCGTGTGACGTGGCCCAGTGGTTCTCTGGCCGAGACGAGCGGTTCTCAAGGTCATTCAAGCAAAAAATTTGATCTCAAGGTCAAATAGAATAGGGCACAGGTGGACGTCATTTTGTCTTCAATTATCCATTTATTGTTGAAGAAACAATTTTCTAGTCTCAAGATCTTCTGATAAAACTGAGGGTAATCCAAATATTTCTAATTAGATATGAATTGGGCAGAGGAAGGCATGTAATCGATTTGGAGTCGACGATGTAATTGTCAAATCAATCTCGTGGTTGTGTTGTTTTATTTAAATGAAATTGGGGATTTATGGATTTAAGGAGGAAATTATTTAGTTGTGCTTCTTGGATTTGGGGACCTTCTTCGGAAGAACTCTGCTGGCACGACTGCGTAGCAGAGTGATCAGTTTGATGATTGCACATAGAATAGTGAGAGCGCACATCAACATAAATCCGTAAACATCTAATAAGTGGAATTTCCACCAGGATAGTTCAGACGCTGGTGATTTCAAGACTGGGCCACGTTTTGCTGCGTACTCAATCCAGTAAATCGCTGTGTCCAGGGGATTCATTGGCCGATCCCAGAAGAGCTCCGATACTCTCGCTATGTTTTCACTGCAAGTGCACAGAATATTAGTAGGAATAATAGGAATTCTTCAAAGAATTCTTTCATTGAGGTGTTGCTATCAACTCTATAAAATTTTGTTGGCCAAACCTGTATGTTGGATCCCTCAGGACAGTAATTATCGCATCAGTAAGTGAATCCTCGGTGAGGGCCTTCAGTTCTAGAACCACTGCAAATCCTCGGTTTGCATAGTTTCGCAAGTTCGTATATTGATCAGCAAAAAGGGGAATACCGATCAGTGGCACTTTGTAAGCGATAGCTTCCTGAGTTCCCAGGAGGCCGCCGTGAGTTATGAATGCCTTGACGTTTTTATGTTCTGGAGAGCATATAATTGGTTTGTGTATTTTTGTACTGAACGAAATATCTATAAATTTAATTGTAAAAAACAGTGAGAATGACTTGTGAACTCACTCAATACAGCAATCTGTGGAGCCCACGGTACTATCTTAACATTTTTCGACAAATCTTTAGAATGAAACTCAGGATCTCCTCTCATGAGTACTCGCACTGGTGCAATCCTCTCGAAGGACCGATAGAAAATTCTCAGTACTTCTTCGGGGAAGGATTCGAAATTGACGGTTGAGCCGAATGTAAAATATACACAGCCTTCAGTGCTCTCGTCCAACCAATCCCGCAGCTCCTGAAACTCATCTGACAAATTAACATCTTCAATTCGAGGGAAATAATCTTCTGCTATTCTCTTACAGTTGTCAGTTGCTGAGTATTATTATAAATATGGAGTCCACCGACGTCGATGATGTCCGGTGTCGCAGGCTTGATATCATTGACGCTGAAGTGCTCGTTAACCAGAACTAAGGCTACATCCTTGTACAACTCATCCAGCGATGAAATTTTCCTGCTAAAATACCTCTCCACCTGCTGACTCTCAGCCTCCATATAATAACAGAGTTGAAGACGGAATCTATTAGTGACAACAGTATTCCGCAGTCTTTCCCAGAATGTCATCCGTTGAGTGGAACTTGAAAAAAAACTCGGCATGTAGGAAGGATTTAGGGGATTTGCAAAAGCATCGAACATCCAATCCGGCAATTTCGACGTCACAACACCCACCACTGGAGCATTTAATTTCTCTCCAAATCCAATGAAACAGTGAGCCAAAAATAACTGAAAACAATTTGAATATTTCAAAATGTAGGTTGTATTTTTCACATAATTTATTATATTACTGATTATATTCAATATTTAGTGCTTATATGGGGGATTCCCCGAAAATAGTGATATCCATGTCAGTACCATGGCACTCAGATGCACTTCTGAAGCCGCAGCCGAACGATTGTAGATCGTAAAAAAAATTTAACCACATTTGTGGGGTAGTTGTGTCGTGTATATTATATTAATATATTATATTAATATATTAATATGCGATAGCATCGGCCTGTGACGTCACACTGATAAAACGTCCACTTGGCCGATACACTTTCGCATATCTTGATTGGTATGACATCTGGAGCACATTATCAAAGAGTCACGGTCGAGGCGGTCACTCCCGAATTGAGTGACGCAACCACTTCATTTTGAAGTCGACTTCAAATGAATTCAGTAATGATTCCGGTAATTGCAAGGGGGACGTTATTTCAGTGACTTCAAGCTTCAGAACCAATGACTTTACGATTTCAAATGACTCCATTTGATTTCAATTTTGTAGCCAATGATTGCAGTTAAAATTAAGTCATCGAAATCATGACTAATATAATTCAAGAGAATAATGAGGCAATTGTAATTAAACTCTTTATTAACGCACTCGTGTTTTTGTCTTTTACGCAATGCCTCGGCGATTTTAAAGGCGAATGTGTCAAGTCATGGAAAAATGTTGGTAGAGGAAATGAGGTTTTGGTTTCTTCTGCTACGCGTTTACAGAGAATAACTTTCCGCGCTAGTTACGAAATATACTATTCAAATCTCGTATTTTACAGATAGTATAATCGTGGGAATTCTATCCATTTTTGGCGGGAGAATTCAAAGAAAACTTTTTACAAATTTCTATGCATATCTACACATATATTGACCCATGTCAAAAGTGCATTTTCCGATTTTTTGGATTGTATTTCATAACACAGAAAGTTCAAACTTTCATTTTCATTTTCTCTCAAAAAATGTCAAGACAATATTTGATCGAATCTATCTCTCATCTCCACCACACGGAAAGAAATATTTAGTAAAAATTACGGAACTTTCAGTTCGCTTACCGATCACGGAATCGACTGGAAAAGTTGAAGCGATGGTATCGTAATTTTTCACAGATAATTCAGATAAAAATTACGGAACGCCGGAGAAAAACTCCGTGACTTTAGATAGAAATGACGTGACAGTTCCGTAAAAGTTCCCACAACGACATTTCGCTCCGGAATTATGGAAACGACACGTAATTCTTATTGAATATTTCCCTCCGTGCAGGATAGCCAAAAAAAAAAAAATAATTACATGAACAATTACGACATCGTACGTCCCCTTGGGTGTCTTCATCAACTCCTGGAGAACAGGTTGACCCAGCAAATCACAGACTCCAGTTCCCGCCAGTTCAACAAATTCTCTCGGATGGATAAAATTGTACTGCCTAATTTTATCGTATGTCACACTATTCGCAAAAACTGGGGCTAATCCTCGAAGGCTGATGTCACGATAATTGGGAATGGGTTTTTCTCGGGGAAAATGGGAAACCACGTCAACAGTGTGACCCCTGTGTGTCATTTCCTCGAGGAGATGTTCAGCTCCGATGGAATGACTCTTACCAGGAAATGGATAAATCGCGAGAACTCTCAAGGCACTTGCATTTTCATTGTTAATAATTAATAGAAATGCCGACAAGAAAATTGATGTAATGCCAGACATTCCACAGGGTTTTTATTTATCTGATTCTTCTCAAACGAAAGAATCAGAAGTTTATACAATGACTTTTAGGTACAACTGGTTCAACTCGTGTGAGCACTTGAGGATTATATCTTTTAGGATTGGCAAATATCAGAAAGATACTGCTTATCTCTGTCTGGACGAATTTACGCGTTTTAATATGGTGTTTTATTTGTGCAAATCAGAGGGGGGAAATTACTTAGTTGTGCTTCTTGGATTTGGGGACCTTCTTCGGAAGAACTCTGCTGGCACAACTGCATAGCAGAGTGGTCAGTTTGATGATTGCATATAGAACAGTGAGAGCGCATATCAACATGAATCCGTAAACATCTAATAAGTGTAACTTCCACCAGGATAGTTCAGTCGCTGGTGATTTCAAGACTAGGCCACGTTTTGCTGCGTACTCAATCCAGTAAATCGCTGTGTCCAGGGGATTCATTGGCCGATCCCAGAAGAGTTCCGATACTCTCGCTATGTTTTCACTGCAAGTGCACAGAATATTAGTAGGAATAATAGGAATTCTTCAAAGAATTCTTTCATTGAGGTGTTGCTATCAACTCTATGAAATTTTGTTGGCCAAACCTGTATGTTGGATCCCTCAGGACAGTAATTATCGCATCAGTAAGTGAATCCTCGGTGAGGGCCTTCAGTTCTAGAACCACTGCAAATCCTCGGTTTGCATAGTTTCGCAAGTTCGGATATTGATCACCAAAAAGGGGAATACCGATCAGTGGCACTTTGTAAGCGATAGCTTCCTGAGTTCCCAGGAGGCCGCCGTGAGTTATGAATGCCTTGACGTTTTTATGTTCTGGAGAGCATATAATTGGTGTGTGTATTTTTGTACTGAACGAAATATCTATAAATTTAATTGTAAAAAACAGTGAGAATGACTTGTGAACTCACTCAATACAGCAATCTGTGGAGCCCACGGTACTATCTTAACATTTTTTGACAGATCTTTAGAATGAACCTCGGGATCTCCTTTCATGAGTACTCGCACTGGTGCAATCCTCTCGAAGGACCGATAGAAAATTCTCAGTACTTCTTTGGGGAAGGATTCGAAATTGACGGTTGAGCCAAATGTAAAATATACACAGCCTTCAGTGCTCTCGTCCAACCAATCCTGCAGCTCCTGAAACTCATCTGACAAATTAACACCTTCAGTTCGAGGGAAATAATCTTCTGCTATTTTCTTACAGTTGTCAGTTGCTGAGTATTATTATAAATATGGAGTCCACCGATGTCGATGATGTCCGGCGTCGTAGGCTTGATATCATTGACGCTGAAGTGCTCGTTAACCAGAACTAAGGCTACATCCTTGTACAACTCATCGAGCGACGAAATTCTCCTGGCAAAATGCTTCTCCACCTGCGCAATCTGATCGGTCATGTAGTAATCAAACTGAAAACGAGTGTTCTGAACATGCAGAGTGTTCCGTAGTCTCTCCCAGAACGTCATGCGTTGCGTGGAACTCGAAAAATAACTCGCCATGTAAGAGGGATTCAGGGGATTCCCAAAACTGTCGAACAACCAATCCGGCAATTTAGATGTCACAGCACCCACCACTGGAGCATTCAATTTCTCTCCAAACGCCACATAACAGGGAGCAACAAATAACTGAAATCCATAAATAAATAAATAATTATAACCCACTTGAGAAAATTTAAAATCTCATTATTTTTCACTTAGCCAATAAACAAAAAAGAATATCTAAATCCTTTCTATGACATCAAATATCAAATATTGAATTGTTATATATATCCAAATTTTTCATAGCCTAATTAACATATTGTGTTTGTTCCGAATGGAAGCATTGCAATCGTTCGATTTTTCGATTTTCTCATTTTTCCTGGAAATTACGTCGAACTTAGAAACTTAAAAATACGAAGTTTGAGGCCCATGTGTATATGTGTAAATGGTAAATTGTTACAAAAAAAAAATAATGAAGGGGTAAATTAATCCCTAAAAATCTGAAATCTTGTCAGTTTACAGGATCTTCATCTGCGGTACTTTTCAGCCCGATCGGTGCAGCAGTTTTCTTAATATCGGCGATTGTTTTTGAAAAGTTTTTTGCAAATATCTGAGAAACTATCCAACTGATTTCTTTTTTTCAAATTCATTTAGTCGTGGCGTCACTCAATTATATATTTATTGCATCTAAATATAGAATAGATTTTTAAAGTATCAACGAAAAAAAGAATCACTTCAATAATAATGACGTCATAAGTCCCCCGGGGTGTCATCATGAGTTCCTGGAAAACCGGAAGCTCCAGCAGGTCACAGGTTTCAGCTCCTGCGATCCTCACGAAGTCCTTCATCCCGAGGAAATTAAATGATTGAAACATATCAAAAGTCGTACTATTGGGGATCGATGGCAGAATACCCCGAAGACTGATATCACGATAATTTTCCATCGGTTTATCCCTGGGAAAATGAGAAACCAAATCGACACTGTGACCCCTCCGCGCCATCGCCTGGAACAGATGCTGAATTCCGATCGCGTGACTTTTACTGGGAAATGGAAAAATCGCGAGGGCTCGCAGTGCACTTGCCCTTTCATTAATTACCGATATAAATAATAAAAAAAATAGCAATCGTGTGGGGAACATGTTTAAACGCAATTAACGTAATGAACTTCTGGGTAATTGACGAGACTAGAATGAGCTTGAAGAAATTATATCTTCACTCTCGATTGAAAATTATCTTAATGATTATTTGTTATCGTTGATACTCTCACTCATTTTTCAGACGTTATCGCATATTTTTTATTCATGACTGATAATGAAATTAAAGCCAATTAAAAAATTACGTTTCTATAAAATTAATACTCATAATATCAATATTTATACATCATAAATATTATTATTGTCACTATTATTATTATTATTATTAATATTATTATGTTGTTCTTGTCAATGTAATTTATTTATATTATTTATTTATATTTATTTATTTTTTATAAATATGAATGATAATCACGATAATTTTACAATTTTCAGACTTTTTTTTATATTAATCGATTTTTTAATTTATTAATCTGTATTAAATGATTTATTCGATTTGAACAGAGCGATTATTGTTTATTGAATATGTAATGTTTTTTTTTTGCATTTTAATGAATGAATAATGAGGGGCAATGGTCGTTATGTGGGATTGAATAAAAATAGATGTGGGGGAATTGTAGATAAATTAAGACGCAATAACGTCTGGTTTTTAAAATAATTTGAAGAAAAAAAATTAAATCTTCCGTCAATTACCGAGCGTCTTAGTCTAGCTCGGGATGAATCGAGTGGATTCGACTGATTTCGGGTGATTTTTCAAAAAGGTTATGTTTCCCACGTGAGAAAGACCTCTGGACTCAGAATTCATTGGTTTATTTTTCAAAAATTTTTTATTGGGATTAGAGGGATTTTTTACGGGGCGTGGAGAATGGTTCGGTATTTGATATATCTGTCGTATATTGGCACTCGGTACAGGTAATTATGACTTTATTAATTAGAAATCAATAACGGAGCGACAAACTCGGGCAAGTGCATTTTTTTCAAAGCCATATTTTCGCCGATATCTCGGAATTGAAAGAACATAGCGATTTTTTTGAATAAACATTTTTTGTAGATAAAGGTGAGAGCTAAAAAAAAGGTATTTATGAAAATTTCGTTATCTTCTTGTAATTTTGAGAAATCGGCGAAAAACCGGGCTTGAAAAAAATTACATTTTGGTTTACCACTTGGTAACAGAAATTTGATGAGTTTTTTTTAAAGAGTTTTTGGTTTATAGGGGAGCAGCTAAACAAATTGGATGTGAGAGACTTATGGACATTGATACCATCCAAGGGGCTTTGGAGACATGTTTGTATGCGAATATTCAACCTAGGAGTATAAAAAAACCCGTCGTATACACATCCAGCAGGTGAGTGGTAATTTTTTCCATTTTTTGGAGTATAACAATCCATTCTTTTTTTTTTCTATCAAACGACAGGTGCTTTAACGTTTAATCGTCGCTCAACAACAATAAGACTGAAAATATATCCTGAGAAATCCTGAGAAATCCTGAGAATATATTAAAATAATTGCTCTTCACTAAATAGTCTCAATAAGAAATTCCTTAGACAGTGAAAATGCACCATTATAAAATTATTAACAAATCGAAATTTAAGAGATGTCTTTGAACAAATTATTGAAGATATTTTTAGAACTGATGCAGGGGTGCATGCTCTCAATTCCACTGCCCACGTGGACCTGGAGCACCCGGAGGGGACGATCTACGACACGGAAAGAATAATTCGCAAATCGAATTTATATTTCGCGAGGTGCGGACATGAAATTCGTCTGACGAAAATTCTTCCTGTTACCGATGAGTTCAACGCGAGGAGATCTGCACGGTCGAGGGAATATCTGTATCGTTTTGGAATAGCCAAGAGGGATAATGAGAATAGGATACCGATTGCTGAATTAGGGAGGTCCTGGCATGTGCGGTGAGCTCATAAAATCATTTCAGTTAAAAAAAAAACAGGTCGAACATCTGGGTTTTATTAATTATTCATTTATCCTGAAAACTATCGATTTGAGGTCAAAATGTCAGGGGAATTTCTTGCAGCTGATTGAATTTCCCATGAGAAAGGTCATTACATGTTTTCTCTTAAAATCCATAGTTTTTGAAATATAATCGATATTTGATCGATTTAAAATTCGACGCATCTCATTTATTTTCGCATTATCGAATTAAATTAGTCATTTATCTCGAGAATTATTGGCTCCAGGGGAAAAAGTTACAAGACTTTTGTTGTAGCTAATTAAATTTCCCACAAAAAAGGTTCTTAATTCTTTTTTCTACAATCAATACTCTTTCAGATTCATTGACATTTTTGTGAGATGAAATCTGTGAATTCTGAATTATATAACTCTATTAATGTATTTAATTAGCTCTAGAGTTTAATTAATATTAAAAATTTCTTCTAGAGGCGAAAATATAGATATCGACGCTCTTCGCCGGGCGATTCCCCTGTTCCTGGGCCGAAAGAACTTCGAATCTTTCGCAGCGAAGAACCGCACGAATCGAGAGATAAGTTACGTTCGAACACTGACAACTTTAAATCTCGAAGAGATTCCCTCGTTGATGCCCCAGGATCCCCTCTCCGAAAACTTCACCTTCTGGCAGATAAATGTCGCAGCCCAGTCCTTCCTCTACAATCAGGTGCGGAGGATCGTCGGTGCCCTCATCGGAGTAGCTTCTGGGACCATCACAGAACGAGATATTAAATTCATGCTGCAAGTGCCCAATAACCAGCACTGGATCAGTGCACTCCAGATGGCTCCTCCTCAGGGACTCTATCTTAAATCCGTTAATTATGACGAGGAAGAGATGCAGACGAAGTTTATTATCCCTCACGTGCCCAATACCGAAGTACCAAAGAGGAAAATCTACTCAATACTCAGTTAATCGTCAATTTTCTGCTGAAAAGTCGAGAACTTTTGATAAATCTACTGAATTTATCCTCAAGAATTTAGACAATTCGAACTGTTGATGAATTTTATTCAACTCAATCTTCAAAATAAGACGGCAAAAAGTTGACCAATATAGAAAATAATATTAATTAGAAAAATGGATTTCTCGAGTCAAATCGCGAATCGAAAAAAATTCCTGAGACCCACAAAAACGATTTTGACGAATTTTTTGGGTGAAAAATTTGAAATAAAAGAGGGAGAAGCGATGGAGAAGTTAGGCGAGGGATTTGCCTTCGTCGTGGATGAAAAACCAGACCTGCAGGTGGCTGAAGTGGCACCTGGGGTGTTCCTGAGCTCTCAAGATCCCGTTTTCTCGCTGGAGATTTTAAAAAACCTGGAAATCAGAAATATTTTGAGTCTGGGAATCGAGCCGCACGTGAAATTCGAAGGAATTTCCTACTCCTTCGTTGATATGCTCGATGTTCCGGAGTTCGGAATCCTGGAGGCCATGGATAATTGCCTCGAAGTGATTAGAAATCGTCGAGGTAATATTCTGGTGCACTGCAATGCTGGAGTCTCACGATCTGCCACTGTTGCAATTGCTTATCTGATGGAGGAGGGCATGAGTTTCCCCGAGGCATTCAACAAAGTGAGAAGTGTGAGACCTTGTGCAAGACCCAATGAGGGATTTATTAAACAGTTAAAGGACATGGAAAAGAAAAAGACCGAAGAAAAATACTAAAAATAGATAAAAATTATTATAAAATAGTTTAAACGAATGTAATAAATTAAACAAAATAATAAAACTATAAGAAAGTAATAAAATGGAAAAATTATTTCACCTTGGAATTTTTTTTTCATTCTTCAATCCACTGGTTGGAATTTTATTGTTATAAAAAATCAAATAATTAAATTTGAGGGACTGATATTGAACAATAAATCTGATAATTGTTTAACAACAGTTGATTGATTTATTTACTCGTATCGACATTATACTAGTATTATAATAGTTCTCATGATTAATTTTATGATAATTGCCAGCTTACAGTAATCCACCATTACATCATATTTATATTATGTATAATAATTACAGTTCTATACGAAATTACTTAAAAAATTGATAAAATTTTTCATCTCCTCTCGTGCACATTTGATATTCTCAGCGAATAATTTCAGCGATCACTCCTACAATCAATTCTTTGATTGATCGATCAGTTAATTAATCCCATGATGGTGGAACGTAGGTCGTTTCATTAGGCTTATAAAAATTGGCTGAAAATCTAGAAAATACCTTAGAATACACTTGATCATTATGACAAAAATTTTTAATCTATCAATTTTCCCATTGGGATTCTATCATTATTCACCTTCACATGCACACGTACACAATCTCTCATGATTAATAAAACCTATTGTTCATTTAATTCATTAATTTCTCATTCATAATATTCGGCATATGTTGGCTACTTGAAGAGCATTTTTTTTTTTTTCATTTTCACCTTTTCTCCTGTCGCCATTAGTATTATTCGTTACTTAGTACACGGTGAATATTTCATTTATGTAATCAATTATATAATATATATCCATATACATAATTACTAATATTCACATTCCTCCAACAATTGAAAAAATGAGCTGTCCTCGAAGAAAATAGACAAGGCACTTTTTAACAGAATAAGTAGATTATCATAATTTTCTTTAATTTTTTTTGTCGATCTCTCTCACTTCTTTTTCTCTTTTAGTCATTATTTTATCAACTAGTTGGCCTCATTAGACGTATGCGATTTTATCAGTACAATGATTATTTCATGTTTCAATTCATCTTGTGGTTTTTCCATAAATTTTCTCAATAATAAATACAAAAGGCTCTCGAAAACAAAAGTAGAACAAAATAATTCCACAAAAATAATAACAAAAAGGGAAAAATGCAATTTTATGTACAAAAAAATTCGTTGCTCGAGGAAAATTAATTTCAACAAACAAGAGAAATATAATATAATGCCACGAGGGATTTTCCAACGTCGAAGCCACAGTCTTAAGTACAATATATCTGTAGAGAAAAGGCATTTGGGAAAATAATTCCATTGCATTTTTACTACAGATACATGAACAGGCGAGAAAAATATCTGACAATCATCAAATTTCAATTGAAGAGTAAATAAACGAGATGTCTGGTTTTTCTATAGCAAAAATCATTCGATGTCCAATTGAGTGGCCAGGGTCATTAATTCAGATGTGCAGCAGCGTTCAGCAATGGATGAGGGAAGGTATAAAAAAATGGAAAATATATTTCCAGTTTTTTCAGAAAAAATCGAGCCAAGAATGACAATTTCTCATTCGATTTTTTTTTTTGTTTCGTTAGAGGAAAGTTTACCTTTTGTTTTTCTTTCTTAATCGAGATTAACGTTTGCCCCAGGGGCCCTCAGGTGCAGAGACTGGCACCTGATTGGAGTCGTGACCAACGAATGTCGGGAAATCAGCAACACTGGCTGTATCAGGGGCACTCTTGGGGGGATTCTGCTCCCAGGGTGCACCCTTCACCACAAAACCAGAGTCTGATTCACTGCCACGTGGACGTTCCGATTCCCGTTTGTTGCCGCGAGTCAGCGAGTGGCGCATCTGCCACTCCTCAAGGTCTTGAAGCTGAAGAAAAAAATATATTTCAACTCACGTCCTCCTCACCTCCTCTCCACCACAAAAATTCCCTAAAGACCTTGTAAAATTCGACAAATCGAATTCCACTTTTATAAATACGCATTAATCTCAAAAACCCTTGATTTTAGGAATCAACACCAAGAGACCTTTTCTCTGGAAAATTTCATCGCCCAGAAAAAAGTCCTTGAGCATTTTTCCCTGAGACCTCTTATTTTCTGAATAATTCAATAATTAAAAAGGGAATAGGAATAAAAAAAACTTACGTATTCATGTGCAAGTGTGAGCAAATGTTCCTTAGCCTCTACGACGTTCTCCTCAGGTCCAATGATAGTGACAAGATCAAGATCCTCGTCCCTCCTCCTGGGGAACTTGATCTCCACCTTGTACTCATCCATGATCCTCTTGATATTCTTCCCCCTTGCCCCAATGAGCCTGGCGTGAACAGCAGAATCAATAAAAATCTCCTCCTTATTAAGTTCATTCAATGCATTAACAATCTTCATGATTTCATCCTTGGCCTCATGGGCATTCTTCTCAAACCCAGTAATAGTGATAATGTGTTCATCAGGATCGCCCTTCCTGGGGAAATTAACCTGCACATCGTGATCAGTCCTGATTCTCTTGATGACAGCTCCCCCACGTCCAATGATCTTGGGATGATACTCCGGATCAATTTCAATCTTAACTTCATAAGACTTGAGGACCCTCTCCTGTTTCTTGGCCTCTAGATCATTGACCCTTTCCAAGATGGCCTCCTTAGCCTCCTGGGCGTTGACAGGTGTACCAATGATTTTAATGAAGTCCAGCTTCTCTTCAGCAGAGGACAAAATAATATGGACATCGTACTTAGACATAAGAACCCTGACATCCCTACCAGACTTTCCAATAATCAATCTATGAAGATCGAAGGGCACAGGCACCTCGACAGTAACAGGTACAAGATCAAGAAGAGCGTTCTTCGCACTCTCAACATTTTTGGGTTGTCCTCTGATCCTGATAATGTCACAAGCAGGTGTCTCCTTGACTTCACCATTCTCTCCACCCTCACCATTAACCTGATGCTCCTCCTGCTCCTCCCTGTGCATCTCCCTCTCGGGGAATTTTATCTGAACATCGAACTCTGAAGTTATCGTCTGGACTTTGCACCCCTTGGCCCCCATGACAGTGCGATGATGCACCTGAGGAATAATACACTCGACAGTCACCATTGACTCCAACTCCTGAACAATTTCTTTCATCCTCTGCTTGGCAGCCTCGATGCACTCCTTGGCACCCTTGAGAATAACTCGATCAGACTCAACCCCAGCCCTGGGAAATGATATCTGCACTCCACCACAATCATCAGCAATTCTGTACAAGACACCTCCCCTCCTGGCAACAAAATGCCTGTGATGCTTAGGATCAATCTGCATCTCATCCTCAACGATATTATCAATCTCCCTGATAATCGTCTCTAGTTTCTCCTTAGCCTTCTCCACAGCCTCCTTCTTCCCAATAATCGTGATAGTCTCCGAGTCCTCGTCCTTATCAGTAGGGAAAATCACCCTCGCCCCAGTGGACTCTCGAATTTTCTTCACATTCGCTCCCTGTCTGCCAATAATAAATTTATGATACACTGGATTCGCCCTGACAACATCAGAGAAACTCGACAGCTCTTTCTCATGGATCTGCTCGAGGAGTTGTTGCTTCGCCTTCTCGACGTCCTCCTTGAGCCCTCTTATGGTGACCTTGTCACTCTTACTGTCAGCCGGTGGAAATTTAATAGCCACACCCCCGCAGTCCTCCATTATCGAGTGAATTAATTTACCACCAGTTCCAATCAATGTGTTGTAGTACTTGGGGGAAATAGTCACCTCCTCCTCAACGATATTCGATAATTCATTCTGAATCTTCTGGATCATATCCCTGGCTAGCTCTACGTTCTCCTTTTTTCCAGTTATGGTGATGACGTCGTTGTCATCAATCTCTGCAGGAAAATCGATCTTGGTCTGTGTTTCTTCCTTTATTCTCCTCAGGTTGGCACCTCCTTTTCCAATCACAAATCTATGCAATTGCTTGAAGATGGGAAGCTCAATCACATGACAATTCTCATCCAACTTCTTCACGAGTTTCATCAGATACTTGTGGCACCTGTCCACATCCAACTTGGGTCCACGAATCTTCACAATGTCCCCCTCCTCAGGCCCTGGAATCGTGATCTGAACGTAATTGAATTTATCCCTGATCTCCTTAATGGTCAGCCCCTTCATCCCAATTATACTAGCATAATGTCTCTGATCGATGATCACGTCCTTCTCCTTCTCATTCTCCAGCTTCTTCACCATCTCCGTCAGCTGAGCCTCAGCCTCTCTCACCCCTGACTCCTTCCCCTCAATCCTGATCATATTCTGTCCATCAGCCTCGAAGATATTGAGCACTACGTCATTCTCCTCCTTGAGACGATTAACATTAGCCCCATTCTTACCAATAATATGCTTGAAGTACCTGGGATCGACCTTCAGCTCGACAAAAGTCAATTTATTGATGAGATCTTGGACATGGGCCTCGACGTGTTCCCTGGCCTTCTCAACGTCCTCGGGGGGTCCCTCGATTTTAATTTTATCGACATTAGCAGTAAATCCGATATTAACTTTTGGCAAATCCTGAGTTATTTTGTTGATATTCTCTCCTTTTCTTCCAATGATGTACTTGTGAATCCAGGAAGGCGCCTCAATCGTCACAGTCCTAACAGAATTGGCTTTCTCATAGACTTTATCAAGAGCCTGGCCCAATTTCTCCTGCGGTCCCCGGAGGGTGATTGTCCCTGTGGGTGAGTCTGCTGGTGGCATCTCAACGGATACACCAGTGAGCTGGAGTATCTCAGCAATAGTGCTGTTCCGGTGGCCAATGACGTATTTATGCTGGCTCTTGGGCACCTCAACGGAGACCGATGAGCACCTCTTCTCCATATTCTTGTAGATCTCCTCGATCATTCTCTTGGCGACATTAACACCGTCTTTCTCACCAGCTATCGTGATCTCGTCATTCTGCACTGATGGCGGTGGAATGTTGATTCTAGCTCCAGTCTCCGAGATCATGGAGGTGAGATTTTCGTCGTGGGCACCTCTGATAAATGGATGATAAATCTTGGGTACAGTGACACGCTCGAAGGCCTTGCGTGACTGCTCGTCAGATATAACTCGCATCTCGTGCTCTGCTTTTTCAATTCCCTCTTTGGTACCAGTTATCGTGATAATGTCACTCTGAACGTCTACGGATGGTATATTTATCTTAGTGGCTGTTGCTTTCTCCAGCTCATTGAGACGCTGTCGCAGTTTACCCAGGATCCAGCGGTGATGCTCC
This sequence comes from Fopius arisanus, assembly GCF_000806365.1. Classification (NCBI taxonomy): domain Eukaryota; kingdom Metazoa; phylum Arthropoda; class Insecta; order Hymenoptera; family Braconidae; genus Fopius; species Fopius arisanus. The sequence continues at coordinate 1,068,858 of NW_011887751.1, forward strand.
TTGGGTATATTTATCTGCTTGTTGGTCTGCGTCTGGAATGTCGCGAGGATTCTTCTCCTGGCGTCCAGCACTTCGTTCTGCTTTCCCGTCAGGACAAATGTCAATACTTGATTCTTGGAGGATGACATCTCGATGTGCGTGTGTGTCTCTTTCATTATTGCTTGACACGTTCGCATTGATTCACCCTCGCCAAATTTATTGCTGTGGTCGAATTTACGCTCCTCCATTGGCACGTGGAACACCTGCGTCACGTGAGACGAACCCACACGCATACGATCATTCATTTTGGGAAGGGTTGGGGTTATTGAGTTACTTCCTGAGCCCGGAAGCTCTGGGAATGTCTCGTCGTACGTGGGGGGCTCGTACGCCGTTCCCTCCTCCGTTGCTGACTGCTGCTGCTGCATACTGAAGGTTGAGAGTGTCCTGGATCGTGCCGAGTCTTTACAGTAGCACTGAAATTTATCCTTTATTTTAATCAACTCCGTCCCATCACTTTTCACGATTTCTCCATTCTTTTTTTTCCAAATCTCTTTTTTCCAAATTTCTGTTGCGAAGTGGTACACTAGGATAAGTTCATTTTTTTCAGACACCCGTTTTTCTTCAGTATCTTGAAATTAATGGAAGATAACGATTTTTACATTATGACCTTTCTTGTAGCTCTTATTCTTTTTTATAAAAAATGTTCGGATACTAAATTCGATATGTCTCTTTAATTCCGAGATATTGGACCAAAACTGGGAGTGAAAGAATGCACTTATCCTCGTTTACTATTTCGCTATTGATTTTGTCATTTATTTTATGATTTTATGAATTGTGTGTCTGATTTTCTTAGGAAAGTCGAGGGAATTCATGAGAATTCAGAATTTTCGGAATTAGGGACGATCGAAAATCAATTTTTTATCCGTTATTTTACCAATATTTAAATAAAAATAGAGGAAATCGGGAATTGTATTAATATAATTATATCTGATTGAAATTGAAAGAAAAGGGACAAGTTTTATCGCTTCTCCTCGTGAATAAATTGTCTTTTGAAGAAGAAATTGAGTTCTCAAATCGCCGAAGTGTTGTCACAGCTGAAATTATTGGGGAAATGAATTTGTTTATTTTTTCTGGGTATCGCAGAGCCCCAGTTTTTTCAGGTATTATTTTTCATTATAGGAGTACGATAAGACCGACGAAATGATCGATTTATTCCAAAAACTATCGACTCCTGATAAAAACGTTGAAGAACGTTTTTGTGGCGGATTAAATTTCCGACAAGAAAAATCTCTTACTATTTTCACGTAAAATCGATAGTTTTTGAGATAAATCGATATTTGATAAAATTGTCAAATTTGACATATGTCCCATCGCCATTTCGCTGGTGAATAGTAAAATGGGAAAATCATTTATTCCGACCCGTTTGAAATCAAATCAATTCTAACGAATGAATTAATCAGTTCAGTGGTAATATGACAGGAAACGTCAGTTTTCGATAAAAGACGGCAGCAATTTGGAGCGCAACATGAAAAATAGAGAGTAAATCCAAAACCCTTGAAAACGAAGAAATGACGACACACCCTAATCTCTAAAACTTCACTCCAAAGTCCACGAGATAGAGTATAAACCCGAAAAAAAAACTTCACACAACCCAAATGCCACTATCTTCTTCCAGCGATAACCACCCGCATGTGAGAAAAAAAAAAGGCCGAGAGGTGACAGAAAATAGTAAAAATGAGTAAAATCCAGTGAAAAAAAAGAATGATGAGTGTACGACCTGGAGTTATTGAAATGAATAATAAAATGAGTGGAAATGGAGTGATTGGAGGGCCGCAGATATAACAACCATATGGAATGATGGAGAATTTTTCCCTTCCTTCACATCTCTCGGGGCTTTGACACGTCACGAGAACGGTAACCTCTTCCCATCGCCACGACCTTTTTGTCTACGTAATCTGGGAGTGAAATGGGCACAAAAATGATGAAAATTGTCCGATCCCAGGGCTCGACGATTGACCTCGGGGCGAAATTAGTCGTTCGGGGGATTATTTTTTTTTTAAATTATTGAAATTGTCTACTTACTGTACCGTATTTGAGAAGTCCGGTGGAATAAGGAAACACTTATTACGTCGCCAGCTTACTGTTGAATCCTGGAAATAAATATTTTTGAGGTTTTAATCGAGTGGCGGGGTTGGCACGGCCCGGGTACTGCCGATTTCAGGGGTTTTGAGGGCTCGTTAATTGAATTAGCAGTTTTTTTTTTACTGAGATGGGACTCGGGAGATGGGAGAGACGACTTTCCTTACCGGTAACGCAAAGTGAAATGAGAAGTACAGTGAGACGAGCGCCACTGCTGCAGCCCCAGAGTTTTTCTTTTTTTTTTCTCTCTTTTCGGCGCTCGTTTTTTGGGGCTTTGATGTTTTTTTTTGGGGGAAATTCTGGGGAAAACACTAGGGTGGGGAAATTCTGGGGAATTGCAGGGGAGTGGTGGTTTGGCGAATTGGGAAAGTGGGGGAAATTCGAGGGGAATGTGTTTTCTTTTTATTTGTCTTTTTTTTGTGATCGGCTTTTTTGGAATTTGATTTTTCCAGGAAAATTTTTTGGGGAAATTTGTAATTTGGGGATGATTAGGATAGGGGGAAAAATGAGGGGAATATTTTCTTTTTTTTCAGGGGACGGAATGTAAAAACTTTAGTGCAGGGAAATCCTGGGTGGACTCAGATAAATTCACAGGGAAAGTTAAGATTTTAAGGAAAATTAGGACCAAGTAGGAAAATTCGAGGGGGAGGTTTTTTCTTTTTAATTATCTTCGCCCGTTTGATGATTGGTTTTTTGGGAATTTGATTTTTCTGGAGAAATTCTAGGGGTCGGGAAATGGATTTTTGTTAATTTTTGGAAGGAAAATTTCTAATTTGAGGATAATGAGGATGGGGGGAAAAATGAACGGGAGACATTTTCTTTTCTTCCACCGAATGGAAAGTGAAAACTAGAGGATGAAAATTCTGAGAAAATTATGGGAGGAATTAGGGGAAGTAAGGAAATTCGAGGAGAAAGTTTTTTCTTTTTGTGTGGCTTTTCTTTGATGATCGGCTGTTTCGGATTTGATTTTTCCGGGGAAATTCTAGGGGATCGTTCGGGGAAATTCTAGTGACCTGGGAAATGGATTGTTATTAATTTTTAGAGGGAAAATTTGTAATTTGGGGATAATGATGGAGTGGGAAAGTCAGGGAAATATTTCCTTTTTTCCGTCAAAATGGAACGTGCAAACTATAGCGCAGGGAGAATCTAAGAGAATTTAGAGAAACTCATCGGGAAATTTACGATTTTGGAGGGAATTAGGGGAAAGTCGGAAAATTCAACGGGAAAGTTTTTCTTCGTTGATTTTTAAAGGAAATTTTTGAAAATTTTCCATTTGCCGAAAATGGAGATGAAGCGGCAAAAATGATAATTTAAAAAATCTAGATAAAAGTGAAATATAGATAAAAGATAAAAGTATAATATTTTTTTATACACAAAATGGAGCGTAGAGACTGCAGCGTGGGGAAATTCTCGTAGAATTCAGAGGAATTCACAGAGAAAGGTAAGATTTTTCCGGTGAACTGTGAAAATTAGCAGGAAAATCCGCCTCTGGGGAATTTTCCCTAGTTTCTAGGGATGTTCTAAATGAGGAAAATTGTTTTTTCAATGTGACAATAAGCACCCACTTGATAATGATCTTTGAATAATGGTTTTTAACTCTAACAGGAAATTGTTGATTTTTTTCCGCTTTAAATAATTCTTGGGCGAGGACAGGAGCCTTTGAGGTTAGCCTCGCTAGAATTGACCCTTGATTTAGTAGAAAGCGAATTGATAAATACGACTTACGTAATTTCAGATAGAAAGGTTAATCATCGGGTCAGTGCCAGAAATTAGCTGCAGCTTGTCATCGAGTATTAAATAATAAATCGGTAAATAAAAAATGCCTGACATCCAGAAGAAGCCTTTCTACATTGGAGCCATTGACGAAGGTACCAGCAGTGCCAGATTCTTGGTGAGAGAAAGAAAAATTAATGCAAATAAAAAATAAGCCTATCCTTTTCCTCGTTAAAATCTAATTTTCTGAGAAAAAGTAGATTTAACGAATGAATAAATTAACGATTGAAATTAAATACGAAATGATTTTTCTTCTAGATCTTCGATGTGGCAAAGAGGAAAGTAGTGACTTCCCACCAGATCGAGATAAAGCAGAAATTTCCTCAGGAGGGATGGGTGGAACAAGATCCGAAGGAGATCCTTGCAGCTGTTACAGAGTGCATCACGAAGGTGATGGAGAAACTGAAGGATCTAGGGATCGACAGTTCAGATATCAAAGCTGTAGGGATCACGAATCAGAGGGAAACGACTGTTGTGTGGGATAAGAAGACTGGGGAACCCCTGCACAACGCCATAGGTACAAATAATTGTTCTTTCATTATACCAGAACCCTTTTAAGAAATCGGTTTGTTAACAAGAACAAAATTAAACAGTTTGGCTCGACATGAGGACGACAACAACTCTCGAGGACGTTCTTGATCAGATCCCGAACAAAACCAGAAATAAAAACTATCTGAAGCCCATCTGTGGACTCCCACTGTCCCCATACTTCAGCGCCTTGAAGATCCGCTGGCTTATTGATAATGTCCCCAGGATCAAGCAGGCAGTTGATGCTGAAAACTGCGCGTTTGGGACTATCGATACCTGGTTAATATGGGTGAGAGCACTCCCTCAAAATTCCTAATTTCTCTAGGAGAATTTCTGATGATATTTCATAATAATTACAGAACCTAACAAATGGAAAGCTGCACATAACAGACGTCTCGAACGCCTCCCGCACTCTATTAATGAACATCGAGACTCTGCGATGGGATCCAATGCTTCTAAAGTTCTTCAATATCCCCCAGCATATGCTGCCAGAAATAAAATCAAGTGCTGAGATCTACGGGAAGATCAGTAGCCCAAGCTGCTTATCGGGTATACCCCTGTCAGGATGCGTTGGTGACCAACAAGGAGCTCTTCTGGGTCAACTCTGCCTGAAGCCAGGGCAGGCAAAGGCGACGTATGGCACCGGGTGCTTTCTTCTCTGCAATACAGGAACAGTTAAAGTCGATTCGACTCAAGGACTGATAACCACCGTAGCCTATAAATTCGGTAAATCCCCAGCGGTTTACGCACTCGAGGGTTCTGTCGCTGTTGCAGGGGCTGCACTGTCTTGGCTGAGGGACAACATGCAGCTCGTCAAGAACATCGGAGAGACCCAGGAGCTAGCAGAGCGCGTCAAGAACTCAGGGGATGTTTATTTCGTTCCAGCCTTTTCAGGGCTTTATGCGCCTTATTGGCAGCAGGACGCCAGGGGAGTCATCTGTGGAATCACTGAGGACACGCAGCAGTATCACATCATCAGAGCAGCCCTCGAAGCTGTCTGCTTTCAGACTAGAGACATTCTCGAGGCTATGGTTAAAGACTCTGGGACGAAACTCTCGGCTCTTCTCGTGGATGGCGGCATGACGGTTAATGATCTTCTCATGCAACTCCAGGCAGATTTGACTGGGATAAATGTCTTCAGGCCACATATGGTGGAGTCCACTGCCTTAGGAGCTGCCATACTGGCTGGCATCGGGGCTGGACTCCTTGATGTTTCAGAGGTCGAACCCTCACAGATGACCAAGTTTTCGTCAGCCATTGGAGAGGACGAGAGGGACCTTCGGTATTCCAAGTGGAAGATGGCGGTTGAGAGGTCCATGAAGTGGGATCTCTCTTCAAGTCTCGATTAGATTTAATTTAGTGATTTTTAAAATTAATTTGTTATATTCTATTGAGTACTTACTGTTTTTATTGTTGTTTTCGGTTTAGGCTTTTGGTATGTGATTTTGTCAAATTAAATTGATTTTTTTATTATAATAATGAACAGTGATCATGAGCTTTATTTTTATAAGGGATTCTCTGCTGTTCTGTATCGACGTCTCATGTTGGGATAGAATGTGGGTTTGAACTTCCAATCTTCAGATTACTAACTCATTACTACAATTAGAGAGGTAATTCTGAATTTTCACGGTGTAAAGTTAATTGGCACTTGTCACGGCAATAAATCGCCTGCTTCGTACAATGACGAGTCAATTTTTCTAGTCAACTTATTTTGCTGAGAGATTTTTGCAAAATATCTCAATACTTTTATTGGGAATAGAATAATTTAAAGGGACATAACTACGAAAAATTGATTCAAAATAAATTTTGTTATTTAGTCGCTCGAAAGGCACATCTTATTGTCGCCAAATCCTTAGAGCAACTAATTTAAGGAACGAAGGGATTCAACACCCTAGACCCGAGGTGGGCAGCCTCAGCTCTCGCAGCTACTCCAGCTACCGACCTCCATTAGGCAAAATTGTCCCAAGCCAAAAAGTGTATGGCTATACTCTCCTCGGGCCTTCATACCCTGCGCGGAGGCAAGAGTAGTATGGATATTCAACAGAAACTTGGTGGTGTGAAAAGTAAAATAGAAAAATTTTCTATTTCTCTAATGGAAATATTTCTTCAATCATTGTTTTTTTTTGTTATTATGTGCTTTTGATTGGTTATTGGTTGCTTTTAATTGACTGTATAAAGAAAAATTCGTACCTTTCACACATTCCTTGAAGTGAAAATATTGTTTGGAAAACAGTTATTAAATATTATCATGTTGTTAATAGACCTGACTGGACATTCATCTGCAAACTTTTCATTTCTATATTTGTCGCTCTTGATGCCAAATTAAAATTCATAAATTTCTCACAATCAAAGAAATTATCGGCGTCCTTTAATCTTCAATTGACAATTAAATTTTTCTTTTTCTTGTTCACGAGCATCCACTCTGCACTCTGAAGTTTCGTCATCATATAAGGTCTTATTCATTCAAGTCTGTTTAGATAAAAAAAAACATAAATATTATAGCCCATACTTCTCAGAATTATTGTCAATAAAAACGTTCGTCACTATTGAATACAAATATAGAGTGAAAAACACCAGATTTAATTTTTTTCCTGCAGTATTTCAAATAGAAATTCAACAAATTCCGATAGAAAAATCGAATTCTATCAACGCATCTCAATTATTGAAGAACTCATACAAAATTCAATAGAAATCCGATAGAATTGTCTAGCAAATTCGCAAAGTTTTTCTATCACTTTTTTTGCAGGAAGCTCCAAAAAAAAAAATAGGATGTGATCGATAAAATATTGGGGTCGTAATTCCCTTGACGGCAGGAAATTCGTCAAAAGGGAGAAATTGAAGAGATGCGTAAATATTATTTTTCGTAATGGAAGTACAATGGTACAACAAACAAAACTCATTACGAGGAACACAAGACAAGCTAATGTCAGAATTATCTGAAAACGATAAAGCAAAAGGGACTTTCCCTTAATTATCGTGCTCTCGGTTACATTTACCTGAGTTGTTCTCGAAAAAAAAGGAGAACGCGACAGTTGTGCATAATCGCGGCTCCACGGGGATGAAATCAATGGTGAGATGCTGTGAGCGCATGTGGGATAACGAATCCACTGCGTTGAGCTTCACTACGCAGTGCCAAAGACCCGCAGTTGGTCTCGAGCCTGAGCCAGAGTACCACCGAGTTTTTTTTTTTCCACCGAGTTATTGTTTTGACCGATCCCAGGAGTCATGAAGGATCAAGAGACCACCGGTTGCCAAAAAAAACCTACGAAATTGCGGAATTTAATCTACAAGACTGAAGCATTCGATTCCCTTCATCCGCGAGGAACAGAGGTAATTCAATCGATTTCTCAAATTTCGCGTTTTAATTTTTCGTGGAGTGATAACACACCCTCCACCCCCTTTTGTCCTGAATAATTAATCACGAGTTGTACGAAGTCGCGAGGATTAATTAATTCTTCAATTTTTATTCTCGATTGGGTAATTAAAAGGAATGTTTATAATTTCAGAAAACTCTTTGCTCCGGACAAGTCTGTCTTGGAAGTATCATGACACTTCCTTTCCACGGGCCTGAGCCCCGGAAAAAAGAGGAACTCCTGGTTCACGCGAAGGACTTCCTCGAGCAATACTTCACATCGATTCGAAGGTAATTATGTATGATTTTCCAATTAATTCGGTATTTTAATTAATTGAATTCAGACTAAACAGCGAAGCTCATCACTTGCGATGGGAGAGCGTCCAAAAAGAAGTGCTGACAACCGGCACTTATCAGTTAAGCGAAACAGAATTAGTTTTCGGTGCTAAATTAGCCTGGAGAAATGCGGCGCGTTGCATCGGCAGAATTCAGTGGTCGAAACTCCAGGTTTTTGATTGTCGATACGTGACGACAACGAGTGGAATGTTTGAGGCGATATGCAATCACATCAAGTACGGCACTAATAAAGGAAACATAAGGTGCGCTGCATACGCTTATTATTTTTAATTGATCGAGGAAAAGAAAATATTGAATGGAAATGATGGGTTTACTTATCTCAAGGTCTGCCATCACCATTTTTCCACAACGCACTGATGGCAAGCATGACTACCGCGTATGGAATTCTCAGCTAATCGGTTATGCAGGGTATAAAAATAAGGATGGCAGTATTCTTGGTGATCCTGCCAATGCAGAATTTACCGATGTGAGTTTAATACTTTCACATTCTTCATTCCTGCATTTTGTTCTGATTAATTGATGAATGAACAGGAAAACTAAAATACGAATCGTGTATCAATTCTTCTTTAGCCTTTCGCTTGGCTCAGGATTTATAATTTTTTTTTATCCATCACCTCTGGTACTTTAATAAATATTTTTATTAATTTATTATTATTATTTATTTGTCTTTGATGTTTAAAAGTTGTACAAGTTTTTCTCTGTTTTACATCGTCACCGGCCATTTTTTCGCTCCTCATAACATTAATATTAATGTTTGACGGTTTTGATATTGATAAAATTTTGTGTCTTAGCCGTCCACTTTTTTAGCTTTCGCAAATTTAAGGTTGACACTTGTTCGTTTCCTTCCTCTCTCTTCATAGCTCAGCCTTCTCTCGCCCTTTTACTCTTCTATCACGTTACCACCTCTCTCGGTGCCTTCTCCAGCCTCCCCAGTCTATCACATATTTTCCTTGTGGATGCACTTTAGTAAATATATTTTTATTAATCTATCTGCGATTTGATGTATTGAGGCCGTGGAGGTATTAATTAAATACAAGTTTATTAAATTGAAGGCAAGATGAAGTGGAATAGACAGGAGTAGCAAATCTAATGCGATACTAAAACAATTATATGAAATTATTTTCAAAGGAGGGGAAGTAGATGAATCAATAGGAACAGATAATTAGTATAATAAAATGCAATTGCTGATTCGAAGAATTTTAAGAGATACTGGGAATATGTTTTTTTTCTAATATAATGTTCGTGGAGAGGAATATTCAAGAAAAATTAGGGAACATTTCAGATGATCCGCAAGCGAGAATGGCTTGAGGTGAATTTTTATAAAAATATGAGCGAAAAATCTGGAATTTTCGCCAAATGATAGAAAATAGTTGTCGAATCTAACAGGCACCTCAAGAATTATTATGTTGAAGAATTTTTAGATGAGATTTTGTAAATTTCACGTGCTTTTTCGGGTGATTTTTATTAATTAATTTAACTTTTCTGTCCGTGTTTAATGTATGTAATGTATGTAATGTTTAAGGTAATTAATGTACCAATTATTTCTAGTTGTGCTTCAAACTCGGTTGGAGGGGCCCGCGCTCAGGTATTCGCACGAGATTTGATGTTCTACCACTGGTTCTTTCAGCGAACGGCCACGATCCCGATTATTTTGACATTCCCGCAGAACTCGTCCTCGAAGTTCCTTTGAAGCACCCGACGTAAGTATCCACTGAACAATTAATTTTCCTCTTCAAGTACTCCAAAAAAAGAAAAATTGAATCAGTCGTGCGTTTCATTTTCGAGGAATAATTACAGAGGTAAATGTCTAGTTCAGGTCCACCAAACCATTCTGGATGTTTTATATTTGATTGGTTGGGTTTCCGTCACCTAATTAAGGATTTGGTCACCTTTTTATCCGGAAACAATTAGTATAGGAGATATGACATTTAATACACCGCTCTCTGCGTTATCCAGGGCCACGGCGAGGACGTGGCGGTGTGTCGGCCCCAAAGACACCACATGTTAGCACATTTATAGACAATGGACACACAGAAAGATGGATTTATCAAATAGTCCTGAGCACTTCACTAAAACTCTGAATTCATCTCTCCCGACCATCTACCATCGCTGAACGAACACAACGAGTGACTTATCCGTCGCTACCCTTCTGTAGCTATTCAAAATATTGAATTTAATATCACTCACTCGTCGCGTCAACAGCGACACCAGAGGACAGGGGGGGTTTAAGGAATTTCAGGAAAAACAGAGTTTACCTCAGGACTATTTTTCGATGTATTTCCCTCCTTGCTGTTTCTCACTCTCTTCTTTCGTCTTGTTCTTGGTAACTGAGAGGATAAGAATGGATTTTTCGTCGAAGAAATTAATATTTCAATGATCTTCGTTTTTTGGTGGACCTCAACTATATATTTACCTTCATTTTGAACCATGTAGATACGAATGGTTCGAGGAAATGCAATTGAAATGGTTCGCTGTTCCCGCGGTGTCTTCCATGGTTTTTGATTGCGGAGGACTGGAGTTCACGGCTACTCCTTTCAATGGCTGGTACATGAGCACCGAAATTGGGGCCCGCGATCTCTGCGATGTCACACGTTACAATCTACTTGAGGTAAATACTGTTGAAGGATAAATTCATTTTATTAAAGTTTTTATTATTTATAATTTTATGCACTGAGAAAAAAACATTTTTTTTGCCAAGAATATTTATTAACCACAAGAAAACATTCAATATTAGTGAATCCTACGGAAATATTTATATAGTCATTACCAGATTTGCTGGTGGGATGAACATGTAACTGGGAAAAGAAATTTTTTTCTCAGTCAGGATATCATCTCGGGACTTTACATTTTGTTCCCATGCATTATACTATATATTTTCCGATCTGTGCGCGACAAAATATTTTTTACAAAAAAAGTATTTGACGAAAATATCATGTGGATGATTTCCCTGAAACTGAATTAATTTATCAATTAATAACATAATTAAACGAAATTAGGAATGAAATTGAGGAAAATGTAGTAGACCCATTTGTTAGTGCGCAAAAATTATTGTTTTTATTAAATTAGATTTTAAAAAATCAAAAATATTTTTCAAATAAGTAACTATTTGATTGATTTAATCTTTAGACAAATTCGCGCTAATTCACTGTTGTTTAATAAATCCATAATAACAACAAATAAATTTACTCTTAATGACAGTTATAGATAATCGAAATAGGTAAATGAAGTATTTAATTCTACTTTATTAATTTTTTTGTGACTATTGAGAACTTAAAAAGTATTTTTGAAATCTTACGGGCGATCAATCAATCAATCAATCAATCAATCAATTATTTATGAATTTTCTCAGATATGAAATTTTCTCTTCGTAAAGATTGTGTGAATCTAAGAGATTTCCATCATGTTGACTCGAAAATAATTTGTTTTCCTTGTTGGAAATTCCCGTACGATTATTTAAATAAAAGATTTGAATTTTTTGTTCAGACAATAGCCATCAACATGGGTCTGGACACACGAACACCAATAACTCTGTGGAAAGATAAAGCCATGATAGAAGCAAATGTTGCTGTCTTGTACAGCTTTCAGGTAATTTTCCTCACGTTTCACTGATAGCGACACGAATAATGGAATTCCCAGTGAAGGGAGAGAATTGATTAGCGACGGGTATAAAAAAATTTTGTATCCCAGATAAAGAATGTAACAATCGTGGATCACCACACGGCATCGGAATCCTTCATGAAGCATTACGAAAATGAGATGAGGCTGCGTAAAGGATGCCCAGCTGATTGGCTGTGGATCGTTCCTCCACTCTCCGGGTCGGCGACTCCTGTCTTTCACCAGGAAATGGCGCTTTATCACCTGAAGCCGTCGTACGATGCCCAGGACCCAGCGTGGAAGACCCACGTGTGGAAAAAGGGTCGCGACAAGAAGTCGACGTCCAAAAAACCGAGAAGAAAATTCCATTTCAAACAAATCGCTCGGTTAGAAACGACAACAACACATCAAACCGCTAAAAATACTTTACACAATCTTATGCAAACTTTATGCACTATTTTCTCTCGCTTTCAGCTCGTGCGACAAACCTCTCGTACGCCAAAAATCACTTTTCCGCACTTGTTGCGGAATGTACTAGTTCGCGACTCGTGCAGAAAGTTGGTTTTGGCATGTGGGATTAGACTATTCGCTTTCAGCTCGTG
>NW_011887751.1:1081721-1101744 GCF_000806365.1 Fopius arisanus
GAAATCACAATGTTTAGACTCAGTTAATGAAAAACTCGCTTTCACCTCCTGCTATAAACTTCTCACACGCCAAAAATCACTTTTCCGCACTTGTTACGAAATATACTATTTTTCAGAGTATGTAAGAAAATTGTGATATTTAGGCTCAGTTAACGAAAAAGTTGACACTACTACGCACGATGCTTCATCAATTAATTAATTGATTAATGGATTAATTGATTGTAGCTTACGCATACGATAGCTTTTTCCTATATTGCTAAAACTCTGCATTGTTATGCGTCAAATCGGCATAAGATTGTGTCAAGTACTCTTAGTATTTTTCGTGTAAAATTTCATAGAAATTCTTTTGAATTCCCATTAGAATTCCACAAAACCAGATCCCCAATTTTCTTATTACTCGTGATAAGTAAATTCGTTTATCTTCCAGTGCCGTAAAGTTCACATCGAAATTATTCGGTCGTGCGCTATCTCGTCGCATAAAGGCGACAGTTTTGTTCGCAACTGAGACAGGCACTTCTCAGATGTACGCCGAAAAACTTGGGGAACTTCTCGGGCATGCCTTTCACTCCCAAGTGCTCAATATGGCAGAGTATGATATCAGTAATATCGAGCATGAAGCACTTCTGCTTGTCATTACTTCAACTTTTGGGAATGGAGATCCACCGGAGAATGGAGAGGCATTCGCTCAGAATCTCTATGCTATGAAGATGAATGAGACTTATGTCAATAGTGAAGCGAAAATCAGGTATAAAGTTCATAAAAATCATCTAGCCAATCAATTTTTCAATTAAAATAATCATTACGCTATTTATTTTATTGATTATTTTCTTGAAACAAAGTTTTCTGATTTCATTTTTAATGAATGGAAATGAAAAATTATTTGTTTTGTTGATATTTTGATTTCTGTTTGTCAATTTCGATTCTAGTCTGGCAACATCGAAGTCATTTATCAAAGCAAACAGTCAAACAGAAGTCGGGAGTGTGAAGAAATTGGATAGATTAGATTCCCTCCGGGGCTCCACGACGGAATCTCAGAATGAAGACACATTCGGACCCTTGAGTAACGTGAGATTCGCAGTATTTGCTCTGGGCTCGTCAGCCTATCCGAATTTCTGTGCCTTTGGCCGTTACGTGGATAATCTCCTTGGGGAATTGGGGGGTGAACGACTTTTGAAATTGTCCCAGGGAGATGAGATGTGTGGGCAGGAGCAGGCCTTCCGGAAGTGGGCTGCTGACACTTTTGCAGTTGCCTGCGAGACTTTCTGCCTCGATGATGACGAGACGCTTCTCGAGGTGGCGCTTTCTCTGGGGTCCGAGGCCCTTTCCAGGTCTACTGTAAGGTTCATCGATGCTGATCCTCAGCCGATCGCTAAATGTAAGTTCTTTCAGATAATTCATTTGTTGCTCCAATACAAATTATGATAACATTCAATAAAATGATTTCAGTTTGAATTAATTAACGAAATCCTTTTATTTAATCACTTCATTAAAAAGTTAATTCATTTTTTCATTAATAACTTGATTCTATTCCATTTTAGAATGTATTCATTTTCTCGGTCTTCGCGACTTTTTTTAGAAAATGCGATTTTTATGTTCAATATATTGTAGCTCTCAGCAGATGCAAATGCAAACGAATTAATTAATGAAATCCATTAAGTTAATGTTTCAGTCAAAGTATGAATTCATTTTCTCATTGATAATTTAATTCTGTTTCATCTTAGAATGTATTCATTTTCTTGGTTTACTTGAATTTCTTTAGGAAATGCACGGTTTTTATGGTTAATTGTTTCACACTTCAATTTTTACCATTTCTTGTTATAGCTCTAAGCAAATGCCATAATCGGAACGTCACGACGTGTAATATGTTGCGGAAAACTGATCTGAGTGGGGGAATAGCGGGGTACGTCGGTGGGAGCAAAAGATATTACTGACTCAAAAAAATTTCTGCGGAATTTTATGATAATTTTCTTTTAGGGGAACAACTCTGCTCTTGGAGCTCGATGATCTGGCCAGCATGGAAATCCCGTACAAGCCTGGGGATCACTTGGGTGTCTTTGCGTGCAATAAAACTGAATTAGTCGAAGGGATTCTCGCTCGAATCGAGCCCACGATGGACTTCGACACACCCATGGAGCTACAGACCCAAAAGCAGTCGCACACTCCAAACGGAATTATCAAGACGTGGGTTCCTCACGAGAGGTTCTCTCCAAATTCCCTCAGGATGCTGCTGACTCGCTTCCTGGACATCACGACTCCGCCGACGCCGAATTTGCTGAGATACTTCTCCTCGATAGCTACTAACCAGAAAGAAAAGGCGCAGTTGAATCTTCTCGCTAGTGTAAGCTTGATTTTCATAAAAAATGCAGACAGTATCTGAAATACAAGAACGAAACGGGTTTATGAATATTATAAAATGGCGAAACTAATCGTTGTTTTTCACTGATCCGGTGAATTTCCTTTAGGATTCGGCTGCCTATGAAGACTGGAAACACTGGAAATACCCAAATTTACTCGAGGTGCTTGTAGAATTCCCATCAGTGAAGCCATATGCTCCATTGTTCGTTCTCCACTTGACGCCTCTTCAGCCTCGATTCTACAGTATTTCATCGTCTCCGTTAGTACATCAGGGCCAAATTCATCTGACTGTAGCTGTCGTACAATATAAATCACAGGGTGAGTGCTCATTTTTCATTATCATGTATTAATCCACAAACGAGTGACTGCAACATTTTTAATTAAGGGGGAAGTGGACCAGTGCACTACGGCGTCTGCTCTAATTACTTGAACGAAATAACAGATGGTGAACCACTTTATGTATTTGTTCGCAGGTAAAAGTGCAATTATTTGATTATTGAAACTGTTCATTAATTAGCATGCGATTTTGTTAGGCAATATTGGTGCGTGAATTATTAATTAATTCAGTTGATGATTAATTACAGTGCACCTAATTTCTACATGCCACCGAATCCCGAGCCCCCGATGATTTTGGTGGGTCCTGGCACAGGAATCGCACCCTTCCGTGGATTCTGGCATCACCGGAACGCCCAGAAGCTACTGAACAAACGTAATCACTTGATTATTATGAATAATCACATATCATTGACAAAAATGTAATTTCAGGGCAGGAATTCGGGAAGGTCTGGCTGTTCTTCGGCTGTCGCCAGAGAACTCTCGATCTTTACAGACAGGAGAAAAGGGAGATGATGGAGACGGGAGTCTTAGACAGAGTGTTTTTGGCATTGTCTCGTGAGCCTGATGTCAAAAAGGTACACGACGATAAAATATTTCATTCATACTTATTACATTTTCCTTCATGTGTTCACATGTATTTATGTATTCACATGTTTTTCATATGTATTCGCATATTCACATGTTGTTCACATGCATTCATGTATTCACGTATTGTTTGTGTGTTCGCTTTTAGATTTACGTGCAAGATCTGATCCAAGCAGAGGCATCTCAGATCTTTAACATGCTTTTCTATGAACAAGGCCACTTCTATGTCTGCGGTGATTGTACAATGGCCGAAGACGTGTATCAGACACTTAAACTCATTATTCAAACGCATGGACATATGAATGATAAAGAGGTCGAAGCTTACATGTTGTCTCTGAGGGTAAGTTTTCATATTCATTATTTTTCGAACAATTCGGTGTAACGTTTTTTGAAGTTACTTCGTGCATGTATCGGCTTAAAAAAACATTCTCTATTGTTTTAAATTTTTTATTAAATGTATATTATGATATTTCATTCTTTTGGAAATGGTATTATTATATTATATGATATCTTAGCAAAATAAAACGGTGACACAAAACCTTACGTTAATTTTCTAATTGGGGAATCTTCATTTTATGAATTCATCTCTATTTGATTGTGATTGTCGACTTAATAATTAATATGGGTTAAACTTGTAGTTTGGAATCAATACAAATTGTTGTTCATTGGAATTTGATGTTATTCCTTCAGGATCAGAACAGATATCACGAGGACATATTCGGAATAACCTTTCGCACAGCCGAGGTTCACAACAGATCCCGGGAGACCGCGAGGATACGCTTGGCCACTGAACCGACGTCCAGCTGAATTCCCGAAGGAACATATCACGATTATTCTAATCGATTAACTAAATATAATAAATAACAGGATCCGCCATTCAAGGCTAATTTAATCAATCAAAAAATAAATCGATTCTTCTTTCTCTTATGATATTTGTGATCGGCGATCTTCTGGAACTGCATGCTCTATTTTTGATGACGACTCACTTCTTATCGGAGTCTGTAATATATTTAACAACCGATTCCGTATCAATCGCACAAATTTATTGTAGTCTGTAAGAACTAGGTGGGAGAGGCACAAAATGGGGAAATGCAATGGAGGAATTCCTGGAATGAATGTAATCATTATTTATTCCAGTCGTTGATTTCCCTTTTTTTATGAGATTTATGAACCGTCTGCGGGTATTAATTGGATTGTAATTTAAGGGCACCTTGGGAAATTGTAATTCATGAGAATAAAAACATCAGAAGCAGTGAATAATATGAACACCAATTTATTCATCTCCTTTCATGAAAGAAAATGAAAATGAAATGAAATGTAAATATAAAGTATATTTTTCAATGATTATGCTAGATCTGCGAGGTTCCACACCCGATGGCCCGTAAAATGGGCAACGAAATCGTATAACTCTTGAAATTTCCTGTGATCCTGTTATACAACTCCCATTTTATTGAAATTCGAACAAGATAAGCCCCAATTTTTCTCCAATTATTTCAATTCATCAATTCCATTTCATGATCCACATTATCTCCAATTTTTAACAGAATTACTGATGAAAAATTAGGTTATTCCCATCTTTCTGTGATCCTGTTCTACTACTCAGATTTGTTGGATGCTTTCCGATACATTCAAGAATGTAAGAATCAAAATGGCGGAAGAGATGGGTGAGAGAATGGAGAAAAACACAATATTGGGATGAGGATTGACCTGAATGATCAAATAACTCCGTAATAATATCAGCAGTAATATATGCGGCTCGCGTAGTCCAAAAAATCATTTTTTCTGTAAAAAACCATTGACACAAACTATAAAAGAGTAGTTTTTATTGATATAATATCGATATAGCCATGAAATATTATATTCACTATTCGTAATTGAACAAGAACTGATAGTACGAATGACCCAATCCACAAAATAATGTTTTTCGAGAAACCTCTTATAAAAAAGGAAGAGATGAGCCATTGAGATAAACCAGAAAATATCTAGTTTATTTTCAACTATTTTTCTTTGCACATCGACAACTGATAAACACCACAAAACTTAGGATACAGGTGGCGGTACCGCAGGCGAATATAGCCCAGCCTCCAATTTCAATGAACCGCATTTTGTCTAAGAAGTCGACCTTCAATATATCTACATATTTATCGCTGAGTACCACACCCTAAAACAATATAAATCATGTAATCATTGTTTCCTATGATAATTAGCAGTTGAAAATGCTGTCGTACCTCATCGAACCATAGAATGGGCATGAGTGTTGTCCGCAGACCGGAAGTCAGCGACACACCGTCGACTGAACGCAAGAAGATATTGAATTGTCCTCTCTTACTTCCCCTCAAAGGGGCTCCAGTGTTCTGTAGAAATTTAAATAGATCAATTAAATTATGCACGTCACGCGTGAAAAAAATTAATAGACAAACCTAATACTTTCTCTAGGAAAATGAATATAAGTTTTGTGAAAATATACGGATTCTCCATTAACTTTCTTCACATGAACGAATATATAAATATGTATTCTCAAAACTTACAGGCTGCAAGTCTACAAAATTCTGATGTTTGATAGAATTAGGCTTCAGGCCGATAACACCGTTTTGATATGTTTGGTGGGTCAAGTAGAAATGTGGGTGGGTGAAGACAATTGGCGCTCCTAGATTAAAAACAGAAGTTATCATCTCTTAACATAATTAAAAAAACGGTAGATGTATGGTTCAGGTCCACCAAAAACAATAATCATTGAAATGATCATTTCTTGGGTCAATAAGCCATTCGTATCCTCTCAGTGAACAGAAAATAAAGTGAGAAGACAGGTAGAAACAACAAAGAGATAAATACATCGAATAACAGTCTTGAGGTAAACTCTTGTGTCTCTGAAGTTCATTGACCCGTCCTCCCCTGCTGTCGCTGTGGGCACGATGAGTGAGTGATTTAATTCAAGTATTAAACATATTTTGAATTGCTCCAGAAGGGTAGCGGCAGAAAAATCACTCCCGTGTCCAGGCGGTGGCCGTAGGTGGTGGGGCGAAGTCAAATTCAGAGTTTAGTGATTGGGCTCAAAACCGTTTGGAAAATCTATCGTTCTGTATTGTCCATTGGCTTTAAGTGTATCATGTACATGTGTTGTCTTTGGGGCTGACGCACCGCCACGTCCTTGTCGTGGCCCTGGATAACTCAGAGCGTGGTGTAATCAGTGATATCTTCTACACTAATTGTTTCCGGGTGAAAAGATGGCCAGATCCTTAATCAGGACATAGAAACTCATACAATACGATATATAATCACCAGAATGGCGTGGTGGACCTGAACTAGACATTTAGCAGAAAAAACTTGTAATTATTGAAAAGGGTTTCGCACAATGTTGGATCAATATTGGCGTAATGTTGTGACAAGATTGTGGTAATGTTGTGACAATATTGGTATAATGTTGTGACAAAATTGGAGTAATGTTGAGACAATATTGACACAATATTAGGATAATATTGGAGGAATGTTGGGACAATATTGGAGCGATCTTAAGCCAACATTGACACAATATTAGGGTAATATTGGAGCAATGTTGGGAGAATATTGGCGCAATATCGGCGCTATCTTGGCGGAATTCGGAATAACGGGTATCTCTTGATTGAATTGAAAAAATAAAAAAAAATTACCGTGACACGAAAATAGTTCCAGGGCTCCATCCAACAAACATCCATCTTGTCCCAATATTCCCTTAGTTTTGTGGAGACAGTAACACTGATTCAAAGGCTCCTGTCCCGGGGACAAAAAGGTCGATTTCTTCGCTACAAATCGTAATCCATCAATCCCAGAATATACAATGGGTTCTGAATACTCCAAGGACACTGTTCTGCGATAAGATAAAATACTTATGCATTTTAAAATGTTGTTATTACATTGTCGGGGTGTGGTAACTGTTGAAAATATGTGAAATTACCACTTCAGATACGAAATCATTGAGATAATAACGCAATCAATAATGAACTTTGAGCGTCACTGTATTTTTACCAACATTATTCATATTTACCGGCACAAATCGATGGAAAATGTGTCCAAAATGGAGTCCGTGCTATCGAAAGGGGGATAGATGGTGGCGTCAGTTCCAAATATTCTATTGCAGGAGCTGTTGGTCAGCCAGATGTTAGTTAAATTGTACCCATTCCATGATGACAATTGACCCACCCTTTCGGGCTCTATTCTTCCGCTATTCACGACGAATCTCCCCTCATCCGTATTATTTTTCTAAAAAAAACAGACAACCATGTGAATTCGGTGTTAATGAATAACATCTTGCGCTTTCTCTAAACACTTCTAATTAATTCCTACGATAATTTTATTTAAGTCACATGTATCTGTCACGGAAATGACAGAAAAAAATGCAATAAAAAATTTAATAAAATTGTTATATCAATAATTGGACTTACGTAACTCAGAAATGAAAACTTGATGTTGCCGTCTTCCTGTCGGACCATGGTCCGGGGTGCTAGTTTCTCGATTGATTTGCAGAAGATTCGCAGGAGAACATTGTTGCTTTGGCAATTTAAGAATATTCCGTCGAACAGGAAATCTTTGGGAGTCGTCGTCAGGAATAAATTCTTGGGATTATCGAAGAGTTGGGGAATGATTAGATCGAGGAATCGCACGAGGGCTGGGGTCTCTCTTTCTGTTGTATCGATCAGTCCCTGCAAGATCAAAAGATGAACAAATAAAATCAATTTGAGTGGGCAGAAGGGTATCTCATTATTTACCATCAGCGGCAAATTGACAATTCTAATCGGATCCGAATCGGTGAGAGGATACGAGGCCTTTGCATCGAATTCGAAGAGTTGGTGCTCATTATATCCTAGGGTTTCCAGTCTGTCGGTGATATTCAATTTCGCCCTATGCTGTCTAGAATTATCAACGCAATCGATTAATGATAAATTATTTATCGACAACGACGACATTTCGGTGAATTCTTTTCTGACATTCTTTTCTAATTCCACAAATTTCGATTTATCTCTGTCAATATTTTCTGGGTTTTTTATACGAGCTAAATGTTTTTTGTAATTTATCATTTGTTTATAGTGATTTATATTAGATTTCGTCTTTTTTCAGTTTATAAAACCTTTGAAGGCGTGAGTAATTAAATAATTGCTCCTGCCTATTTTAATTTATGTACTTTTTTTTTACTTAACACGGTTTTTTATTTAATAACATCGATAAATACATCGATATTTACAGTTTATTTAATAAAAAACTAGTCATAAAAAAATCACATCCATATAGCTATTTTTATTTTTTTTATTTTTTATTTTTTTTTAATAATGGCCTTTAGACACTCGCATTAATACATTATTTTATAGTAATCTATATGAAGAAATATTTTTCAACAGTATTTCATAATTCGAAAAAGACGCGTTTTAGCCGATCAATTATAAATATAACTGGGTCCAAAAAAAACGAAGGGTTATAATTTTAGGATTTCGGTGAAAAAAAAGGGCGCAATATTTAATTTATGTACTCACTGGTAAATATACGGCCCAACCTCTTGCAGAATTGGTTTTTCTCCCTGAGACACAGCCTCAGGATTTGTCACGTTGAAAAAATACGCTTTATAGATAATTGGAAAAGGTATTTTCACCCATCTATCGTACGCTTCTGAGCCATTTATCAGTTGAATCTCCTGAATATAAATTTGAAATTAAGGGTGTTTTACCCCCATATATAGCCAAGATTCACGTTTTTTGATTTTTTTTTTTTGCCAATTATCGATGGAATTGATGCGAAAAAATATAACGTTTTGTCATTATTTAAATGAAGTTTTCTGGTGATGCGATAATTTTCATCCATTTTTTCTCTAGTTTTGTGATTATTTTGTAATTATTTTTGAAAGCTTAGAGAAAACGCTGAAGAAAGGGCGCACACGGAATATTTAGTAAAAATTAATTATTATTTAATTAATTAATTATAGATAATTCCGATAAGAATTACGGAATGCCGTGGTGAAATTCCGTGACACGTAATTTTTATTGAATATTTGCACCAGCTCGAAACTTGATCAGTCATTAAATAATAATAAAACACAAAATCGTTAAATTTTTTACGTCAATCCCATAATTAATTCAAGTAATATTCATAAAAATTAGCGAGAGATTATTAATATATATCGTATATAAATAATATATATTATATAAATTAATATATATTAATAATCTCTCGCTGATTAAATAATTAATTTATATAATATATTATATATATATTATATATATTATTATAGATTATACATTAGATTATATAGATTATTAATATATTCACTCACCTCAGCTATTTCGTTGTTAATAATCTTCGGAAACACAATGAATTTAGAGACTAGTGCGAGAATAGCCACAACTATTCCCAGCCCGAGAAAAAACCCGAAACAAATATTTAATTTTATGCTGGACATGACGTACTACTGTATTTGGGAGAAATGAACGATCGACTGAGGTATTATTTTGTAAGTTCATTATCCACGAGAGGAATTCTGATAAGATTAATAATCTGAGACTACCTGAATCATTCTAATCGATCTTTAAGCTAGATTAGAAAAATTCTAGTCAATTCTCACCTCAGCACAAAGAAAATTTAATAATAAACAAATCTCACGGGATTATCTACAGGAATTAAACAAATTTTAGGCAATTGAAGAATCATTAGCTAGTAAAATATATTGCGTGGAATAAAATTCAATTTTCCTGTTTGGAAAATTTATTTCGAGGAATTTCTATAGATTTTAATAGTCCAGTATTGATTAACAATATTGGAATAAATTATAATTTATTGTCACATGTGGGAATATGAGTCTAAACGCGTGGAAAATGAAAGGAAAACCTTTCGCTTGCTGTGAGAAATTCTATGAAATTTCTGTTTCAACAGAGATATTTGATTTCATTTTTCATTTTTCATTTTCAAATTTTCATATTTTTTTTAAACGAAGCGAAAATTTTTTTTCTTTGTTTTTTCCCACGTATATCACAACAATTTTATCTAAAAACTCTGAATACTTTCAATCGTAGATTTACAGATGAACCAATCATTATTATAAATAAATAATATCATAGAAATATGTACATTTTTAATTTCCTAGATGACAAACATCAATAAAACTGTCAATTCAATATTTCCTAGTTGTAAGTAGCAAGAATATAAATGAAACCTGCAAGTCTTTCTAGTTTAATTTTTCCTGATGGTTAAGGTGCGGCTGGTACTTTCGTTTTTGAGGTACTCGGGATTTTTACAGTCGATGATTCGATCTTAGCAGTTGCTGGGAGAGTCGGCTGATCGGGTTGATATTCGTGGAGTGATTTGGTGTTTAATCTCTCGGCGTCGAGGGCTTTCATGTAGGCGAGGAAGGATGTCCACATGAGGCTGCACACACTCACGTAAACAACACGATTCCTTTCCGGGATTAGCACGAAATTTATCGTCTGAAGTACTGGCCACACGCAAATGCCCATCTGCAATTAAATTGTTCAATAAAAAATAATAATAAAATAGAAAAATGGAATGTTAAATATCATTTTTCAACATTTGAGCCGTTAGATTTATTATTCCTCTTGTTTCATTGATTTATTGTACTTAAGAATTTAGTTAATCTGGACGTAGAAACAACTTAGTGGTTACGATAATGGTTTTTTAATTTTGGTTTAGATTCTTCTATTTTTTTAATGACTTCAAGATAAATTTGAGGTTCTTCCTTATCAAATTTCTAAAATTTTATGATTTTATCTTGATTAGAAGTGTTATTTTCGTTTATTCCTATCATAAAAAAGAAAAAGGAAATTAATCTCGAAATATCTCGAATTACCGCGAGGTCAAGGCTTTCTACCCTTGGAAGAAGCTTTCCACGCTAGGACGGAAATCATTCACTTTCCACACTAGGACGGAAATCATTCATTTTCCACCCTAGGATGGAAATCATTCATTTTCCACCCTAGGATGGAAATCATTCATTTTCCACCCTAGGATGGAAATCATTCACTTTCCACCCTAGAACGGAAATCATTCACTTTCCATCCTAGGACGGAAATCGTTCACATTCCTCCCGTTTTTCAAACAGCAAAATACGAATTTTTCTTTGCAGGCATGTTGAAATATAATAATTTACATTTCCAAACTCATATTTTAAGTATCGTCTTTTCTCTGTGCATGGAAGGAAAACGTTTTACAATTTTTTTCAAATGAATATAAAGAGAAGTGATTAATTACCCTCCACGTAGGGATAAATTTCCGCTTGACTTCTTCCACACATTCAGAGACTGGCTTGAACTCCAGTAAATTCATTCCGAAGAAAAAAGAGCACATGGCCGCCGGCCCGTACGTCACCTGTTCTACAAGTGCCTAAAAACAGTAATAAATATTAATTAACAAATATAAATTACTAAAGGCAGTACAATGGGATAATTGGAATTTTGTTTGGAATTTTCTGTTATTAAATACCGATTATTTGGAAAACTATTGGTTGCAGGCGGAAGTATAAGAGACCTTTTTTGTGGGAAATTAAATTTTCCACAAAAACATTCTCCTGTGTTTCCACCTTGGAGTCAATGGTTTTTGTTAAATTCGTGATGGAGGAATTTTCTTTTATGATTTCGATTGGTTTCGGTTTGTAATTTTTTGAAGTACTTTGGTAATTGCAGATTTGAATGTATTCTTCGGCCAAATTCGAGTAGCTATAGTCAGCCATCCGTAGAGAGTCGGTGCAACAAAAAATCCACCGTAGAGGCTGAACCTCAGCGCCTGGAGATAATTAAGTTCCTGTTTGGAGATGAATTTCTGTTGGATGAGGCATCCTGCGGGCCAGATAGCCGAATAAGCAGCCATCCCCCTGATCACTGGATACTTCCTGGTTATTTCCCGGAACTTATAGAATATCACTCGTATCCCCATCTCTTCTGCCTCCTCTACTCCTCCACTTCCTCAGATGATTATTCTGAAAACAATCGAATAAGCTTTCTCCATGTGACCACAATTACGGATATATCTCGAGAACGAGTAGGTTTAGAGAAAAATGTCATAAGACTTATTATCTAGGGAATTTCAATCTCTACAGAAAATCTCTTGTCATATTTTGTTGTAAGTCCACTCGTTCCCGGGGAAATGCACATTTTATAAGAAATAACTTTTGTTGTAGGAGGAAAACTCGGGAATCCCCACAGAATTCTCAAAACTAATCAGACAATCCACTACCTCGGGGCGACGTAAAATTCGACGTGTTGTTTCGACAACCGGTCACTGCTGACTGAACCAAACACGACAGCCCACGGAGTTGTAACCACGTAATGACGTAACCAAATGTCTTTGAACGCATGACGTTTATTGCACTCAACAATGAATTTACCTTTACCTTGATTAGATCAATCAGCTGATCCAAAGTGCGGGTGACAGAGTAAGTCCGGAGGTTTTACCGAGCGTTGACACATCCGTGGAGTTGTTGGTTTGTCATAAAAATCAATCGAGTGAATTTTGTCGTGAGAATTCATGAGAGAAAATTAATGAGTCACTGACATTTTCACGAGGTCTTGGCTTTTTTAGCCGAGTATATTTTACTCTTGAGACCACGGGGCACACA
Organism: Fopius arisanus; assembly: GCF_000806365.1. Lineage (NCBI taxonomy): Eukaryota > Metazoa > Arthropoda > Insecta > Hymenoptera > Braconidae > Fopius > Fopius arisanus. Next base: position 1,094,584 of record NW_011887751.1, read on the forward strand.
CGCGCACTGGTGACTGTCTCGTGATGATGAAATTGTTTAATTCTGGGTCATTCTTATCGCAACCTTGAATTCCCGCGGGCAGCCGACGCATGCGCCTGGTACTCTGGCGCAGACTATGAATTATGAATTTTTGGATTTGAGGAATGCGAATCTTGTATCGCAAATATCTTCGGAGTGAACAATCAGATTCAGATGAGCTATGTCTTGTTTGCAAGGGTAATTCAAGAGCTTCAAAACAACCTGTCATTTTCAAAATTTGACTTGGTCATTCCCGAGATTTTTCAGGTTAAAAACATAGTAATTTTCAGCTTTCTTCTAAAATAAAGCAGCATACGTTTTATACTCCCGAAAAATACCCATTCACCTCCATAATTATTAAATTTAGAAGAAAATGTGAAAAAACCGATTTTCTAGGTAATGAAATCCTCCACAAAAAGCGTCTAACACTTTTTCTTCTGAAAAAATGCCATATTGAGATCATTAAATGCGAAAGAAAAAAAATGGAATAGCTCTCGTGAATGAAGTGAGATAAATTCTGGAAAATCGTCAATTGTTTAATTCTTATATTGAATAACAGATAAAATACAATATAGGTACAATAACTCTCAGCCGCACATGAGATTGATCCTTACAATTGTTGATTGTTTCTTCCTTCTCAAAACAAACAAAAAATATCAACTGTCCATTGACCTCGACAAGACCCTCAGGTAAATGATAAAAAATTACCAACATCATTATTAGTTGGTTTGATAAACCATTGGAGATACTCAGTTGACATAATTGTTCTAAAAAATCGAAAGAAAAAACTCAAAAATTCCTAGTTGAAAAAAAAATACACATCCACACGTGATCCACTCTTCGTCATGCTCACAATTTAGTAGTGGTTATCTGTTGGAGATGTTGGAGTAATTACTATGCCGCAATATCGAAGAGGTCGAAGATTCCCTCGTTCTCCGAGAGGTTGAAGTGGTAGTCCTTGTCCGTTGGAGGAGGACTTAAACTTACTAATGGTCCACAAACTGAAATTAAAATGAAAAAAAATAATTAATCACCTAAAGCCTTGAATCATTTTAGAATTCAAATTAATTAATTTATCATTCTCACAGTCTGCATAGAATTCCTCCAGCAAATGGTCCTCAGTTCCGATAAGATCTGAAATAATTACAATAAATAAATAATCACATCTTCACGTTTTTGTTTGAATAAATTCTGGTGGATTGACTCACTTGAGGTGTTGACATCACTGAGAATTATTTTTGCTTCCAATAAATCCCCGTCCTCCTGATCCTCGTCGTCAGAGATCTCAACTTTTGTGCTACCCCTAGACGATCTAAAAACATCACTGGATTATCAATAAATTGAAAATTTATTCTCTGTCGGGTGATAAAACCATCAAAATCTGTTCAATCAATATCCAAATGAACGAGTCTCCTCTCAAAACTCTTCATCCCCGGATCGATTAATTACTATCAGCTCTTTGCAGATCGTGAATATATTCTTCACATCCACGAGGCGAAATAGAGCTCAAGAATCAAAATAAAACCTCTACCCAATTAAAAAAAATAACAAAAAGACGAACTTCAATCTTTTTTCTAAACATTTCCTTAAAAAGAATTTCCTTAAAACATTTTTTTAGCATAAAATTCCAATAAAATTTCAATTTTTCTGGTGAAGAAAGAATTCTTCTCATTTGAACTAATTGATTCTCCCAATTCTTCTATGAATGAAAAATATTTAAAAACAGCTAATTCACTTTAAAAAAATATTAAAGTAGTTTATCTGTTTTCAAAATAGTATTTTCAAATTTTTCGGAGAAAAAATCAAGAGATAATTGATTGTACCTGGAGATTCTCCTCTTTGGCTTGCTCTCCTCCCTCTTTTCTCCGTCAATCTTTTCCCTCTTGATTCCCCTGGACTCCTGCTGCATGACTTCCATCATCCTGTTCTCATAAGTCTCAGCAAGACTCGGTTGGACCATATAGACCTTGATCTCACCCCCCGTGCTCTTGAGAAACATCTCGAAGTTCTGTTTATCACTCTGAATGCACTTTGGGAGATTAGGCACCTTGAGGATGGTGTCAGGTGGTGCTTGGATGGCCAGGACGAACTCATCAGGGAACTGCTCCTTAACATCCTCATACGTAATGTACGCGAATTTTCTATTCTTGAAATCATTCTCGATATTTTTTATACTCTGCTGGATCCACTGCATGTGAATATCTAGAGTTGCCTCGTGCTCCTCCAGCTCTCGCAGCTCGTCCTTGAGATCCCCAAGTTTTTCCCCAGTCTCGTCTGAGTTGCAGCCAGGGCCTGCACCTCTGAAAAATTTACACTCGAAAAATCAATAAAAAGAATTTATAAACATTGTCTGTCAAAACAAAAATTCTCACTTACCCAAAAGAATTAATTCTTAAAATTAAATAAATAAATAATTTATCATTTTTATTCGAAACACAATAAACCGTCAATTCTTCAATTCTGATTTTATCATTTATCTCTTGGTATTCTGTATTATTCCGTCGATCATTAAAGCCATATGAATATTTTTAATTTGAATAAAAACATTATGAGATTCAAATGAAATGCTTTTGAATTCAATTGAGACAAAAATTCCGACGTAATGATTAAAAAATTAAAACGCAATACTCACTTCCACTGTATTGAATTCTTGCTCTTCTTTTCAATGAGTCCAATACCCTCAAGAACATTGGTGATATCATAAATTCGTCGTTTCTGTCGTACCTCAAGGATATCAGCAGCCTGAAATTCCCAAAAATCGAGATCGTCATCAATTGGGAAAAATCCCTCGAGGTTATGTAAAAAGGCATCCCTCAGCCCCAAGAGGCGCCAATCCCTTAAATTCCATCCCCATCCCTACCCCCACCACCAATCGAGCCAAAAAAAGTGACAAATTTGCCTGATTGACTTCAAATCCCAATTTTTTCCATGACAAACGAATTTATTTTGAACTTCCCGCAAGGATAAGCCGTAATGGCGTGACTTAACCTAAAAACTCAGCACTTGTTATGGGTGGAAAAAAAATTGGGGTCCCCTTTGTTGATGGTTTACTCACGACTTTCAAGTCCAATACTCCGTCCTTGGCCTTTTGCAATAAATTAACGAAACGTGTGGTGAGCAAGCCCAGGGATTTCTCGAATCTACTCTGCAGATTGTCTGCCATTATTAACGGTTTGACGTTGCGGTTTTTAATGTCAAAAATTTTCGAAAACCATAGCCCGAGTCACTCTTGGCCTCTGTCGCCTTCGAAATTGGCGCAACCACAGCTGTAACAGCGCCACCACCGGCTCAAGGTGAAAATTCAATTTTTGGCGGTAGAAGGGAGACAGCGCGGGATTTCGGCGTTTGAATTTCAACGGTTGTCATTGAGAAATTAATTCTCAGAGCGATTTTCAGTTTTGTAATTTTATTTTACGATCTATCTGACTATTTTATCCCCATTAAATCAATTCAAGACATTTTATTTTAGTAATTTAGCAATGGTTTAATTGAAATATTGAATCGTTCGCGGCAGGAAGGGGACATCCCGGGATTTTATTGTTTGAATTCCCGGTGTTGTGATTGGAGGGTTTTAAATTCTTTTTAATGTCTCCTCGATTCACCCCATTTAATTAACGATTTATTGATATAATTATTTTGATATAACGCAAGAATTCGAAAAAGGGGAATTGACACAAGAAATAGAAATAGAATGAATTTTTTATTTTCATAAAAATTTGAAATTTCATATATTTCTCGAAATAATTTATTCTAATTAATTTACTTCTTCCTCATCTGAAGATTTATCTCGACAATTCGATAAGATCCATCGAAAATCAATCGAACATTGAAGATGAAAAATTTATCCTGATTGAAACCTAATTATCATAAAATCTTATTCATCACTATGTACAAATATCAGACCACGGGCATTATTCCTCTTTACATAGTCCCATAATCTTTGTTGCCCCCAGGCTCAGGGCTTGGACTAGAGCTGACAGAGCTAAGCGTCTCCTCCTTGACCTTGAACGCATCCTTCTCTTTGTCCTTGTCCTTGCCTTTCTCCTTCCCCTTCTCCTTCTTCTCTTTCTCCTTCTCCTTCCCATGCTTATGATCATGTTTATGTTTATGCTTATGCTTATGTTTTTTCTTATCCTTCTTCTTCTTCTTGCCCTTGGCCCCCGCCTCGCCCTTGCCCTTCGCCTCCTCCTCCTTCTTAAACATCCCAGGCTCGAAACCAACGGGGCCCTGACTGCCCATACCCATGAGGCCCGGAAGTGATGCCGAATTATCAGAATAATACTCTGTCTTGACCTTGCCCTCTCCAGGTGGCGCTTGAGGCCCCGCTCTGACCTCAGGCGCCCCCTGGGCCTTGGCTTTCTTCACAACTGGCCCATTCTCAAGCCCATCGGGCCCATTATCTCCATCCCTTGTGGGTGAGGCCTTGCGTTTGACAACAGGAGTTACATCCACGTTCACGATATCATTCTTCTGATACATCGCGTTCTTCATCAATTTCTCCTCTCTCTCGGCACTTGGCGCCCTTTTCGGCTTTAAAATCCCCGCCAATTCAGGTATGGGCAGGCAATTGGGCCTCTTAGTACCATAAAGGGTATAATAAAGATCGACAAAGTCACACCTGAGTTTGGAGTCATGGGACAGCATTCCATTCATTAAATTCCAAATTCTGTCCACCAGATCAGGTGTGTCGAGCCTGTGCCTGTGGGCCCTCTCGAACGGCGGATTCTCCACCATTAGCCTGACGAGTTTGTGCCTGATCCCAGGATGTGGATCCATCTCTGCCATGTCTAGAAGAAACTCTAGGTCCTCCCACTTGCCGTCGACCTTTGTGAAATCGATTAAGGCCTCCAGGGCGGCGATTCTAACGTCGATGAATTGCCCATAGGCCGCGTAGGCCTTGAAGAGGTTCGGATTGCTCGGAAGGTGACCGAATTTCTGGAGAATCCTGATCACCCTGAGACAAGTAACACTCACCGTGTACTTGTAGCAGGGGAGAAGCTTCTCGAGATTTAAATTCCTCGTCACCTCTTCTAGAATTGCTTTAGTGTCTATTGATAGCGAATCGGCTGTTATCGAGGCACCATGTTGGACACTGATTACGGGGGTGACGGTAGCGCCAAGGGCCTCGATCAGGGCGGCTCTGTAGTAGTTGTCTGAGTATCTGCGGGTGCAGAGAAAATTATTTCAGTGGTGATTCCCGCAATTTATGGGGATGGCAAAATTTTCGTTTGGATTTCTTTTAGATTCAGAGATATTCCTCGAGAATTAACGTCTCCAAATCTCACATTAACATACAATATGAAACATAATGCCTAGCTTTAGAGAATTACATAAAATATATGTGTATTATAGTGTACCTGTTCTTGCTGTTGTCGTTGTATTTGAACAGATCCATAAGAAAAGCAAGAACCTCAGGTTGACAGATTCCATGGGCGTTCCTGAGGCCTGCCATGGCGACAGGGATAGTCTTCTGCAGAAAATAATGCTGAAAATTCGTGAAATTGTTCTGCTTGATTATTCTTCTGCAGGAGGCCGAGCCGTAGAGTTTTCTGAAGATGGCTAGCATGGCTGGAGGTCCTGCCCAGGTGCCCACCATGGCGTTGGCGACCTTGAAATTGAAAAAGAAATGGTCTAAAATACTACCAATACTTCGCTTCAGGATTTCTCAACCACCAATTGACAGAAATAACTGCAAATTGGGTTGAAAAAATTCTTGATCTCCCCGGAACAAGAGCGAGGGCCATTTGAATAGCATGAATAATTTTAATGATTAATCAAAATGCGTGATGGGATGATTTTGTGAAGGGAGGTTTACAAAATGGCGGCGCCCACAGTAAAAGATATTTGGGTGATTCCACAGAAATAGTGATATCTATGTCAGTACAGGTATTATCTTGTAATGATGATGAAAAGAATGATTTCGTGATAATCACTATTTCCGTGGAATCACCCATTGACACTTCGACTTTAGTACCTTGGTGAGACAGTGGGCGGCTCTGAGCCGGACTTTATAATAGCAGTGCTCGTTCTCGATTGTGTCAGTGAGTGCTAGTCTTGTAGCTGGTGTGGAGTGATGCTGAAGAGCCTCGATGGCTTCCAACTGCGCAGTCACGTCTCTTTCGTGGCGCAATTGATACTGCCACTGGTAATCCGGCTGCTCTATCACTACAGAACGCATCAAAATGATATCAGGGTCTAGGCGGATCCACAAGACTGGTGAGTCGTCCATGGCTGAGAGGTCCATGTCCACCTCCTCCCCAGTGCACAGTGGAATTTTCTTCTTCTTGTTTCTCCGGGATTTGCTGTGGCACGTGATATCAGCCTTGGCGACGGTTCCCTCGATCTGGAGGGTATGCTTGAAGGTGCCGTCCAGCTCCTGGATGTTCACCAGTAAAGGCCCCACGTATTTCCTGATGCCTTTTGAGCTTGATGTGTCTTGGCGAATCTCAAGCTCAACTGTGTTTCTCTTTCTGTTAAAAACGAAGCTCAGGGAAAACTTGGCGTGCCCTCCAGTACGCACCCACTGATCGATGAAAACCGCCATGTCCTTACCTGTCACCGTGAAGATCGCCTTCGTGAAGACATTTGTGCTGATCAACATGTGAGTCCACAGACCTGAGTCGATCTTCTGTTGGGCTGCATTCGCTGCCAGAGACAGCTGTTTATTGAATACCTGGAGTCAGAAATAATCATTGGTACGCCCTTTCGGATTTTTACGAACACCCATCGCTCATGTATCAAGAAGAAACTTCACCTTATGTTTTGTGGAAATCGCTATTTTATGCTATTGATTTTTCATTTCTAATTGTTACAATTTTCTTGTTTTATTTGTGGGCAACAGATGATGAGGGTACATCATTTACGGGCATTATTTGAAATTGATAAAGAAGACAACAAATGCTTCTTATTCGGCGCAATGAATGAAGAATTAACCCATGAAAATGCAAAATTAACCATTGACCACGTGCAAAATGATGAATTCGATAGCAGACAAATTATGTAACTGCCATTTTATTACTGAAAATTTAGAAAAAAAGAAAAAAGGAAGGGCCAACGGCACGTGGTGTTCCCAAGCGGTCACCCATCCAAGTACTAACCACGCTCAACGTTGCTTAGCTTAAGTGATCGGACGAGAACTTGCGT
>NW_011887751.1:1102284-1105604 GCF_000806365.1 Fopius arisanus
GATAAAAAAAAAACAAAAGAAAGAGGCCAACGGCACGTGGTGTTCCCAAGCGGTCACCCATCCAAGTACTAACCACGCTCAACGTTGCTTAGCTTAAGTGATCGGACGAGAACTTGCGTATTCAACGTGATATGACTGTTGGCTGAGAACATGAAAAAAAGATGCCGACCCCATTTTTTTAATTTCTCCTAAACCTCGTGCATCCACTTCTCATTTTCCTAAACTCCCGCACGCCATTAAATACCATCATTATTTGAACTCTGGAAATTCTACCCCTGACTCTGCACTCTCAGCATTTCTGAATTATTTTAACATAAATTTATTTCAAATTGATAAATTATTTAACATTGTGTAAGAAATAAAAATTTATGAGATTCATAATTTGGAATGTTTGATATTGAAAATTTGCTATGAATTTTTCTATGATTGTTTCTATGAATTTATGAATATTGAAAAGTCATATTGAAAATGTTGTGTATATTATGGTCCGTGATTTCTTTAAATGTTATGCCAACATTTTTTCTCAATTAATTGCAAATTAATAAATGATCTATGAATAAATCCCTCTCATTCAATTAATAACAACTTTGATTAATGACACCTCTAACCTGGAGAAGCAGTTCCTGTCCAATTCTGTGCTCCAGCATTCTGATGACCAAATGCGCTTTCTTCCTGAGGACCTCGAGGTACTTCGGGGACATGGTGTGAAGATTCCGAATGGGAAAATAAAATCCCGGATCAGGCGTGCGAGGAGCAGGTGCTGGAGTATTAGCAGCGATGGGAAGAGGTGCAGGAGGTTGTGAAGAATCCAAAATAATTCCCCCGAACTGCTCCTCGTATTTAACGACTTCCTGGAGTTCAGCCTGAATCCACTGCCGATATTCATTATTGCCGAAGCACTTTTTCGCGTAGAGACCAGTGAGATAAGTTGATATTCCCTTGGGCAGCCAAGTGTCAGACCAGTTCTGCATGGAAATGAAGCACCCGAAGAATTGTTCAGCTATAGCCTGAGCCATCGCTTTCTTCGTTATGTAAACCTGATCGATTATCGCAGTTGAATGGAGTAAATTCGTATTGAGAATGGACATTGTGGCGTAGGCATTGATGTCCTCATCAATCTCATCCACAAACACCTGTTTGTAACAGGAATATGGGTATCGATTCGACAATGTTTCCTCGTAGAATTCAAAGGCCTCATGCATGTATTTCGCTGAGACCTTGAGGGAGGGCAACAGCTGGGGGAGACAGAAGTGCGTCACCTCATGCATGTAGGGATCCACGAATATCTCAAAGGGTCCAACTGCCAGGGCGATGTTGGGGGCACAGGCTGGAGTATTCAGAACATAGTGAAAAGTCTTTCTCCTCATGTCTGGGGTGTAAACCACTTCCACCAGGTCTCCACAGGACACTGCAGTCATTGTCTCGTCTACTGTGAACTCCAGCTTCCAGGTGCAGGGCTCGGCGAAGCTGTCAATGCAGGGGAACCAGAGTCTCGATGAATTCTCGTAGCTGTATGTGTACATATGGGCTCCTCTTTCCGCTAGGGTGCCCTCGCAATTGGGTACCACAAAGTGAACACCACCCTGGGGTTGCTCCAGGGAAAATTCAATTCCTATTCTCAGCTTCTGGTTTATCTGGATGAGGCTGTCAGCACCTTCTGGCATCGTTATCAGAAGCTCCCCGGAGTTGTTATCTGGGTCGACCTTCTGGGCTGCTGCCAGGTGCATCGTTGAGAAAAAATCCAGGGATCGCTGCTTCTCATCACCCTGGCAGATATCCAGGAATGGATCGAAGTACTGGAATGGCGCCTCCAGGGTGTCGTTCAGGGACACTCGGTAGATTCGGCATTGTCGTGCGTTCAGACGGATCTTCAGGAGGCGATCTCGTAGCGGAACGATTGTTAATTCCACGAAACCGATTATGCTTTTACGTTGGAATGAAATTCCTGTCAGCGAGACGATCTGGTGGGCTGTGGAGAATTCAATATGTTTGTTAGATTTTTACTGGATTATTTCTGAGGTAAAGAATATTTTAATACCCGTTTTTTTAGAAGAAAATTCATGAAATTATCAATAAATAAATAGTGAGGATTATTTTTTCATATAGAAATCTGTGAAGTTCAGGAATTGAAAAATATATTGATAAGATTATTTCCATATAGTTATTCTCCATGTATATTCGAAATATTTTATTTTGGTTGTCATTCTTTGCTTTTGTTTAACTATTTTATAGAATTCCTAGATTAAATAGATATAAATTCCAATTGTGCTATGGGGAAATTGATATCAGAGGATTATTGATGCGTGGAAAGATTATAAAAATTCTATTTAGCTCATAATTGTTGAATTATCAACAATTATTAAAGAATGTGGTTGTTTCCCATTTTTTAAGGCAATTCATTTGTTGTTTGGTAAGTCAAAAAAGAGAAAAGAAATAGTCTACCATTAGTCAACAAAGAATAGAAAATATTAATTAGTGGACATGCAATTAATTATTGGATACTTATAATTTAAAGGGCCGAGAGTTATCGGCGGTGCGTTCCTTCTTCATTTTTCCATCGGGAAATTAATTGTGTTCGATCACCAACAAACTGACAGATCAAAAAATTTTTTGGTTAGAAAAGCGACTACTCCTTCAGACACCTCCCGCGCCCATATTTCACAGATTTCCCAATTCTACGGTAGAGGGCGAATTTTCCGAGTCAGAGCGGGAACTGCGCAACGATTCAAAATTTTTTACGTTTATTTAAATATAGAAAAATATTAAAAATTGAGAATTAAAGAATTTTTTATTAATACGAAATCTTCTGTTAAATAATTAATGTCGGGGAATAGATGGCCTCAGCATTCAAGATATTCTCTGGATTTTCTAGCGATAAAAAAATGAGACAATCATTGTATGAATCCTCTATTCTACAAAACAATTAATTTAATTATTGTCCTAGAGCATTTAGAATAATTATTGTTATACTGCTTCTATTAAGGTGGTTGTCGCGCGACAGTCTCTGTAAAAAGTTTATCCGCTGTAAAACGGGCGAGTTTAGAACACAATCTTTTAGCGGTATATAGTCTCACTTGATTGATTGCATTGTGCATAGATAGCTAAAGCATAACTATATATTTTCCATATTAACTAAAAAATTTTTCTTTCACTCGTATACCCTTTCGGGTTTTTACGATTTGTTCCCTTCCCACCCCCCAACCCCCTGTACCGCATTTGCTGAAAGGGAGGGAAAACCTCATCTGAGGGAAAAACCTGCCCTGGTACAGTCGTCCTTTTTGACAGGACTACCGTTCGGCAGTGAAACCGTGAGATCAGAG
>NW_011887751.1:1105874-1123702 GCF_000806365.1 Fopius arisanus
TCAAACTATTCATCATAAAATTTTTAACGAAAACTGTCGAAAAAAAATTCTACGCGACAACAACCTTAAGGCCCGGGTGGACTATCTATCGAACGTTGATTTTTGTTTAAATTTCATCTTTTTAACCTAAAATACATTAAAATTTGGGATCAATTTTGTGTTGCGGGAAGCACTTGAATGGACATGAAAAAATAATGAAAAAAAAAGAGAAAAAATTATTGAAGGGCGCTAAAGATCGATATTATTTAAAAGGGATTTACCAAGTTTGCTAAAAAATAATAAAAAATACGTAGCTTACTATTGCATCTAGCTGTCACTCAATCTTCTGGAGAGTAATGGTAAGCTGCGTAATTTTTATTATTTTTTTGTAAACTTGGTAGATCTCTTTTAACCAATATCGTTCTTTAGCGCTCTTCAATAATTCTTCCTCTTTTTTTTCATTATTTTTTTATAACCATTCCCAAACTTTTATTTATTTTAGGCTAAAAAGATAAAATTCAAACAAAAGATGACATTGGAAAGATAGTCCACCCGGGCCTTAATAAAATTTCTACCGACAAAAATCCTAATAAACTATACGTCTATCAGATTTTCATTTCGGACAATTATTCACCTGCTCAGTTTTCCAGACATCTCAAAATGAATTAACTCGCTGTGGAATAAATCTATCAATTTTTTAATTTTTTATCTTAAAGATATCGTCTTGTAGATCTTTACTAGATAACGATTTCGATGCTATCTATCGCTGATTGCACAAACTACAAGCTGTAATCTCCAATATTTACCCCCCAAATACCCAATACTATCAATTTTTCCTGAGTTTCACGATGACGTGAGCAGAATACCTCCAATCCTGAAAAAAACATGCTGAAAATGAAATCCAACAACCAAAAAAGCGAGTCCGTTACGAGCTACCAGTCATGATTAATCAAGTGCAGTGGTTACAACAATGTGAGTGTTAACCTCAAAAGAAGGACTCGATCAAAATTTTAACGATCAAAATGAACAAATCTCGAAGTGCCCTGGACAAGAAATTGTACAACCTGCCAAATTGGTTATGGTCTGGCACCAACGGACTTCCCCAGTTCTACAAAATGATCTGGGAAGCAGTAAGAGAAGACAGACCGACACTGGGTGTGAGTCAGGGTGAGCTTTTGGTTGACACAAATCGTGTTTTTCCCCTCCTCCTGACAAGCCAATTGCCAACTGAAGTTTTGGGTTACATATGGAGCTTGGCAAATCAAAAATACTCTGGTCAGCTGACTGAGCTGGAGCTCTACATAGTTTTGGCACTGATAGCAGTTGCCCAAACGTCCTATCCCTTCACGAATCTGGATGTTCTCCACATGTTGCCTGGACCCCCAACTCCAAGACTAAACCTGAGCTTTTTGTACCCCAATCAGCCTCAGATGCAATCAGGATCACAGGGTCATGCCCAAACCCCCACATCCCCGAGGTCGACATCGCAGGGCAAATCAAACCCTCAAGCTGGATCGAAAACGTATCAAGTGTCAAGTCTCCAATCACCTCAGACCTCGATTACTTCAAACCCACAGACATCGTTTTCTTCGAGAACTGGGAACTCCCAAATTCCGGGCTCCCATTCAGGATCAAAATCTTATCAGATTGCAATCTCACAGAGTCAATCAATACCAGTCCAATCCCATCAGGTTCCAGCTGCTGGATCAAGTCTACAAGCAGGAGCCAGACCACAGAATTTGCAGATCCATAATTCACACAGGACTTATGACTCAAACCTGCAGGTCCAGTCATTGCCAGGGCCTGTCCAATCGACCCAGACATCAATCATATCATCTACATCTTTTCCAAAAGCTCAGGGTAATGGATCTCAAAATTCACAGGGTCAATCTCCAATTCAGATATACGAGACAATCGTTCCCTCGTCGATAATCAATAGTTCGTTTATTTCAGAGAGTAAACTTTCTGTTTCACACAAGAGTTCATCGGACACTTCATCAGACCTCAGTGATGATTTCACTGATTTTCAGAGCGCTCCATTACCACAGCCATCTCTCCCCAATCTGGATCCAAAGCAGGGATCAGCTATTGGTTCTAGATTGGCCAATCATAATTTGAGTGGTGGTTCGATTAAAAAACTTGGTGAGAAGAGTAAAAAATCAGCGCTCAAGCCCAAAGCTAATTGCTCGGGCAAGGAGATATCGTCTGATGCTTTTGGGGGTATTTTTCCAAAATGCATGGTGAAGAATCAGACGAAAACTGTTGTCCTCAAGGACACGGTGATTAGGAATAGCGAGCCACCGAAAACTATTGGGACTAAACGAGAATCGTCAGCTGATCAGAAACAATCGAAGGAGCTCTCAGGATTGGATCTCATGAATCTTCACTCTGTGGAGGATAAATATAGCGCCTTGAGAATTCTTGTGGAGACTCCACCACCCACTCCTGTGGAGAAGATTCAGGAAGTCCCAGAGTCAGGGAGTCCGGAGAGTTTAGAGCATGAGGAAGAACAGTTTGATGATTTTGGGGACTTCGTTTCCGCTGAACAGACGGATTTGACTAGTGGCTTCAGTCAATCTGTTCTCGACGCTTCAATGGACCTTTTCTCGGATTTCGAACAATTTCTTCCCAATTCTTCTGGGGATAAGGAAGAAATTTCGTTTGCACAGGAAACTATTGAGGCTCTGGCACAGTTGGAAATCACTGCCAGTCCGGAGAAGACGATTGATTTTCTGGAGGAGAAGTATGAGACTATCATGGATCCTGGTGAGCACTTTTTCTGTTTATTTTTGGGAGAATAGTCAAGGAAATAATTAATAATCAATTTTCATCAGACCTAATAACAAAAATTATTTATAAATGTTTTAGTATTCTCAATTTTTCATATTCTCACGTTCCAAAATGGCAATTGTTATTGCAAATAGAATCAAAAAATGTTCCACCTCATTTATATTATATGTTCATTTATGGAAAATAGAATTTATTTTAATGTCGAATCATCTATGAAAGTTCTCATTCTTCTTGGAAATTATTAAAAATTGAGTTATATAATTACAATAAATTTTTTTATTTCAGAAAAAGTCATCCAAAAAGAGGACACGATATCAATAAATAGTATAGAATTAGCAAATGGGCCAGGAGTTTTAACACGTTCTGGATCTGTTCCTAGTCTAGATCTCAAATCATTTTTGCCTTCTAATGGTGACGAAGAAAAGGAAACGGAGAGCATGCATCAGGTAACTAAAGAAAATTTTTAAAACAAAAATCTATTACAGAATTTCTGATCGGAATAATATTTGTTTCAAATTACTGAGAATAGTTGATAAGACTTCGATCTTGGCAAAGGTTTTTATCAAATTATTCTCATCAGATGGTCGAAGAGATGAATTAGCAATTGAAATAAAAATAAATGGGAGATTATCTTTTCTGTCACTCGACATATTGAAAATTGAAATATTTTCACAGTACGAATTTTGGGCAATCTATACATTTATCCAATTGTTATTGCTATTATTAACATTATCCAATTCTGTCGAAAGAAAGAATCGAACCAAATTTTTTTAGCCAATATTGAAGTCTTTCATCGTCTTTCTTCTTCAGTCATCGTGAAAACCCTGATTTTTTTAAAAACTAAAAACAAAAAAATATAATTAAATTTTAATTGCTATTGATAACCAGGGTCCGACAATACTTGCGCGTAAAAGAAAATATGAAAAGCAAAAATATCCACTCGAAATCAATTGAAAAAAATTAACAAGATAAAAATGATTCACTAAAATTAATAAATAATTAATCAATTCAAGTTGAAGACATTGAAGTATTTTTTTTATATTATAGCTTTCATATATTTTCGACAAAAAATCTTCAAACATTTTTTTTAAAACTGAATAGTTTAATTGATTATTAACAGAATTGAAAAAAATTTGTTTTTACGTTCCAGTTGATTTATTGGGAGTGGAAACAATACATGGAGAGTTGTATTCTTCTCTTACAAGTGGCGGTGAATATTTTCACCAGTATAAATTCAGAAGCAGTTCTCCAGGAAGTTTTGAATTCCGCCCAAGGGTATAATTTCCTATGCAATTTAGCAGAGGTTGCAGCTGTATGCAGACGCGTGAATTTCTCACACAAGGAGATGGATATCAATATCATGGGTTTCGACGATTTATTGTTGGATATCGATAGAATTTGGGCGGAAATGGAACCTTTCTATGTCAACATTCCAGTAAGTTCACTAATTATTATTCTTTCAACTCGTCCAATGATTATTTTTGGGAATGTCTAGCGTGTGTTTCATTATTTTTTACGCAAGACTCTCTTTCTCTGTCAATTCTCCAATTTTTTTCTCTCTTTCGTTCTCTACGAACAAATTGAGTGAATAAAACACTTCGTATTATTCAGAATAATTTGTATATTCATCCCAACTCACAATTATTAAACCATTTTTTTTTTGTAAAGCAAGAAATTATTCTCTTCTTGGAAATTTCGATCGGTCAAGACGCGTTCACTATTGAAAAATTGAGGAAATTAAATTGTCGAGGAATATATGCTGTGAATATTTTGAAACACATTTTAATTGTTATCTTCTTATAATTTTTTATATAAACTAATTAGTTTGATGTTGATGAAACAATCTAATATTCTACATTTTTTCTCTAATTTTTATTACCTTTTTGCTACTTTGGACCACATATGCGATGATTGTTTATTTGAAAAGGAAATACAGGATAGTAAAACCGTTTTTCAAAACGTGATATATGAAATTCGATGCATTATCATCGATAACTTTTGATCAAGTCGATGGAATGAAAAAAATCAAAGAGCATTATAAAGAGATCGTTGAAGATTTCAAATTGCGTACAATATATTCCCATGAATGACATCGGATACTGCGATAATTAGCAAGAAATGGAGATTTCAGAGCGTGATATAAGAGTGAAAAATATAAAAAACTTTAGTAACTCTAGAAGAACGCAATTAAATTTGATAGAACATCAATAAGAAAGGAAGAGAGAAACTATCTCAAAAATCGAAGGAAAAGAAATGGACACGGATTGTTTATTAATAGAGTAGAAATATTTAATTAATTATAGCAGCTAAGGAAATAATTCGTAATTATTATTCCATTCCATTCCGAGTATTTTTAATATTTTGAGAGTCTGTGGGATAAACAAAAAATTAAAAAACAATTTTTTGCATTATTTATGCTTTCAAACAGAGAAAATCAATTGTTAATTTATGAAGAATAATTAATATCAAACGGAAAAGTAGGAAATAGATTAAGAGTTAGGGAAATTGAAGAAAAATTATGAAAAAATCGATGTTTTTTAAATTTTTTTCTCCGGCGCTGTCGTTCACCCATTTGAATAACAGCCTTTTCGAAAATATTCCCATTGTTTTTTAACTAATTACAAAGAGACTGGAATCGAGTGTTTTTGTCATATGTCATACGTATATCAGAAACGATCTCAAAGACTGTCGGGTGCACGTTTAGTCGCCCGAGGTCGTAAAATTGAAATTGAAGTGAATATATTTTTCTCTCTGATCTGTCACTTCATGCTATTTCCAGGGAAAAACTAGTTACCGAGATTGTTACCGATGCATTCCCGTAATAAGCTTCTGTTCAGGAACGGAAGAATTGACAATGTGAATTCAACATTATTAATCTTCTCTGCAATCGACAGAGAAAATTCATTGCATGAAAATGCATCCCTACCTTTCAGAATGTTTTACAATTCCCATTGAATCTGATTTTTCATTTCCAACAGAAATACAATTATAATATAATTATATTTCTATATTTTTCTATATATTTTCTATAATTTTTTCAATTAGTAATTATATTTAGAGTGCAGAGTAATTTTTTATTTAAATTCCTGTAGTCACAATTAAGTTTTTCTCGGATCACAGAATGATTATCTAAAATGATTAGTGCCTCGTTGAAAATCATTTAATTATTATCAGATTTAATTGCAAATTGATGTTTCTTAAAAAATTCATTTTTTTTGTTTAACGACGTTATAAATTTAATATAAAAAATATGAGTAAAGCCCAGCTAATTAGAATTTTTAGCCCATTCGATGATGTGCATTACAATAAGTCTTTTTTTGGTATTATTTCCGTTTTTTATTTTTATAAAATGCCCCTTGGCAGTCCATCAATTGATTAATTGCTAAATACTTAATTTATCTGTTTATATTTGTTTAACATCGACAAATATTAAAAATTAAGAAAGGAATAATTTTTTAATAGATCTCCATCTGACGCTGGCATTTTGAAAATGGGAGACACGAAATAAGAATTATAGAAAAACTGTTTAATATCAATTTTTTAATAACATTAAACGGTTTAGATTTAATTACATACAAAGTAGTGAAGATTTACATATAATTGATTGCATATAAACTAGTGCAGAAAGGCAAATGTAAAGGGAACGGATTTGAATCGTTAATGCTTTTATCTTAATAATTTTCAGATCGTCACGGAATTACCTGTATGGCCTCTGCACCCAGGGGAACCCAACACATGTGCTCTTTGTCTCACAGTAGTAACAAGTGGTAGAATAATATACAATGAAAATACGTATCACGCTACGTGTGCGAATCTCTGGTTAAACTGCGTGAACAGCAATTTACCAGCTCTCAAATATCCTCTTCAAAATCACGCTGTTTCTGCCGGAGGCAATTAGATCTGATTTTTATTTAGTTTTACTCCACTGTATTTTTTTTTCCTAATTTTTTCTGTTTTTGTTTTTTTTTATATGTATATTTGTGTCGAAACTAAATTTTTCGTTGGAATTATATCAATTGAAGAATTAATTATGTATTCTGTCGATTAATCTCTTTTTTTTAGTTTTGTGGTTGAAAAATCTTGTTATAAAGTGGAGCAGAGGTAAGTCTTCAATTGAAAATGTTTGAAAGAAGTTGGAGAACATTTTTTTATAATTGCTCTTTAAATCCCACATTAGTTGAATTATTTTCTATATAGGCTCTGATTAAAATGGATCTCATATTAAAAAATGTTTGTATCATCGATCAAAATCAGGGGAAAATCTTTGCATTTAAAAGAGAATCCAAAATATCAAAGTAATCTGGCGTTTTTGGCTTCTTGCGAATTTTTTTTAACGTTTCTGATTTCAAACACTAGCTTTTATTTAGCGCCAATTTCATCCTAGATTTTCAAACATTTTGCAATTGTATGATTATTCAAGCCCCTCAATTTCAAAATTCGAATTACGCTCTTGTGGATGAGTTTTATTTGGCGCTACAATATTTTTTCATACATTACTCTCAAAAAATCAATTCCACTCTTCAATGATTGTAGAGAAATTTGAGAGAATTCTATGAGAAATAAATTTTTGAGTGAGAAAAACCAAGTCTCCGAGAGTGTAAACAATGACTTCGATTCATTCAGTAAAATAGATAAAAGAATAATCTTCTTTGACCATGATAATTCAAAAAACCTTAAATATTCATAATTTTTCTCAAATTTTTCAAGCGCAATTGAATTTAAAAATTCCATAATCGAAAATTTAAAAGTCAATACTATTAATTATTCTTTTTACTTGTCTCAAGTCAGTTAGTAGAGAGGCTAGCGTCAAATTTTAATTGATTATTTAAATGGGAAGGAATACTTTTTCTGATATTAAATGATGATGAATGTGTTATTGTTATTAATATATTATCCTAGAGTTTCTTACTGTCGTCTGTTGTACCATTTGAATTACTACAATATTTCACAATGATTTATCCAAATTTCATTCCACGTTCGCACAAATATCTTCAAAAGGCCCCGATCACTTTACCCTGTGTTGAAACTCATTTTAAAAAATATAAATCAAGTACAATTGAGTCCAATGTTGTTCTTTATGTGTTGTTTTATCTCTGCGATGTGTCTCTAGGTCTGTAGATTATTCCTCGACTCTTCATATCTCTTATTATGTTTGGAGGTAATCGTCCGGAAACTGAAATGGCGTAAACTCCTTTCGTGAACCGATCTGTTGATAAAAAACCTTGATATTAGAAATTTACAAATTTTTCTGGGAATGGACTGACAATTAAATTTTGATAGTTCAATTCAATGCTAAAATAAAAAATTCAAATTTAGGTGAATAATTTTTTTAAACGTGAATAATTTCATTTTTTCGTGGTTTTTTCACTATTTTTCATAAACAAAAATTACTAATTGGTTATTCCATATGCGTGCGCAGTTTCATGACTTCGACTGCATTTTTCCTTTATTTTTACATCTTTTTAAGAGTTTTTGGTGGCTCCAGTAAGAACATGGGTTAGACCACCTGTTGTCAACCTTATAATAAATTAACTTAAATCAACAGTCTCAAATCGCGCACACCATGTATCAATAGCTTAAAGATTTCACGAGGAAGAAATGAAAAAATTCGCTGAATTTGTTCTCAACCTTTTGCCATGCTCGATTATTTAAATCTCTTAGCTATTAATTATTTTCTTACTTCAAGCAAAGTACTAAAAGATTATTAATGAATAAAAAATTCATAGTAATTACACATTCATCTTAAAAGCATAAATAATATAATACCTCATATTATTATTTTAAGGTGTTATAATATTCATTACGTCCCCATTTATTTTTTTCCATTCCTCCGGATATTTCCCGCGCGAAATGAAAAATTTACAGCTCTCACAGTTTTTTAACAATTGGTTTATCAAGGTTAATGAAAAATTCTGCACAGACGATACTTTACTGGAGTCTTCATAAAAAAAAATGAGTTGAATGAAAAATTTGCTATAAAAATTATAATTTTTCTCCTGGTCAGATTAAATCTTCACGAACACAAGAGAATTCTTCTGACACAAATACTAGAATGTCTGGAAATAAAATTGAATTCACAATGGAGTCGTTGAAAGATCCTGAAGAATGATATCGTTGCTTTAACAGGAAAGGCGCGTAAGTGCCATATTTTCGCGTTTCTTTCAACGCCAAAGAGATATACATCTTCTTTCACTTGGAACTGTATTTTCTACCTCCGTAGAGTATTAACAGCAAAATCTCCAGCGCATACGGCTCTTTTATCTTTCCTGAGGTGAAATAATAACACAATTACGTAATTTAGGTGCATAGACTTCTTTGTTATATGTCACACAAGTTTTAATCATGATAAATGAGTGTAACTCCGGTAACGCGTCCGTTAATTTTTTATAATTTATTATTATTAACTTTGGAGACTGACTATCTGGCAGAAGATAATATTTGCAATTATCAAGTATTATACTATCATTAATTTAGTTATTGCATTTTCATTCTGATTCACGCAGATTTCTACATTTATTCCGGTAATTATCTTTGCTAGGTACTTTTTTTCAATTATTTTAAATTAGTTAGTGGTAATTTGTAATTCTCAACTCTGTAATATATAATGTCAAAGAGACATAATATATTTTGGGTGATTAAAATGAAACTGATCATTACGCCTGTCTATTATTGTTTCCTCTTGCCTAGTTTTTTTTTTTATAAATTCCATGAAATATACAAAGAATAAATATAAAACAGAATATTGGAAATATTGTTTATTCATCTTGTTAAGACGATATGAGTGTAAGATTTTTCTTGAAATCCTAAATTTTGGGGATGATTAATCAGTCAGTGACAATTTCATAATCCACTAAATCAATTCAATACTGAAGAGATATTATGAAAGAGACAGTAGATAATATTATTTATTTTAATGTGGACATACTTATCCTCTGCCATTTGCACACCCAACTGTCCTCTGGACTCATGACTGCAATCATCCTAACAAAAACCAAAAGAAATACGAAAATTACAATTGATTCAATTCCTCGGGAATAATCAGGATATACTGGGGTAATATAGACGCCTGAGGTGAAATGGAGGACCATTAAAAATTCTTCCATTCTTAATTTTTAATATTATTCCACGTTTAAACAAAAATGATAAGATAAATTAAGTTTTTAGTAATTTGTCGATTGATAGACTGTCAAGTGGGATTATCCAAAAATTAAAAACATGTAAATAATTTATAAAAAATGGTTCATACATTGAAAGGCCTATATTGCCTGCACTCCTTTAAAACACCAATTACAATTATAAATAAAATAAAATATTTCAATTATAAATAAAATAATAGATTATAATTTATCGTCAAGACTCACCCATCAAAATTAGAACTGGTGCAATCAAATACATTATCCTTATTATTTTTCAACCTCAAGAATTCGTCACAGTTTTCGCATCCATCTAATTCGAATTGATCGAACGTCTGCATGAAATCCGAGAATAAACGAACATTTTATGAATTATAATCAATGAAAAACATTTTGAAAATATGGAAATGGTGGAAAGAGGTTATATTGTTTACCTTTATTAAAGAACACACCATACAAGCTCGAAGACTTCTTAAATCTTTTGGCACAGTCTCCATTTCTCTTAATTATATTGTTTAAATATATCTCCAACAGGTAAATATATTATTAACAATTATTCGTACGTCTGGGAATGCGAGAAAACTGAGGAGCAAACAATTCTGTGAAAATTGTTTTTGAAGTTTTTCTTTTAGTTTTCAGTGGCGCTAGCTGTGGTCTAGGGTCCCTAGGCCGCATTATATTTGTCAATACTTTTTTAAATGCGGAAGTACAAAAGTGTGTAAAACAAGAATAAATTATTATCCACTAATCACCCATCGAGATTATGATTATTTAATCAAGTTTCTCATTTTTTTACATCGATTTTAATTTTTTTAGTTTTCATACAATAATTGAGTTCCATAATCTATTTTTTTTAATATCCTTGAAATAAATGCAGATAACGAAATTTTTGTAATAACTTTAATTGTTTCTCTTCGATAGCTCTATAGAAAAGATCTTTACAAAAATTTTCGCTATCTTCTTTAATTTTCGAGATACTTACCCATTTCTCTCAAATTGCATTATACTTTCTCCTCTCGAAAAATAAAAGTTCGCGCCATGAAACTCTGAAAAGGTCTTGAAAATTTAATTAAACTATACTTTCGAGGTAGCTCGAATTTTCAATAAAAATGTACTATGAATTCTCAATATTTTTTTTCTATATGCGATATTTTTAATTTTTTTATGGCTGTATAGAGTCTATAGTATACTATAGAGCAGTAGCTCTAGTGCTTAATTAAAAAAAGGTGATATTCACAAAAAAAAAGCCGAAGAGGTGAGTTATCTCCACTTCACTACAGAATTTATGAGCAGGATTTTTAATAAATTCCAGGTTGTTCCATTCATTCATCACATACTTTTTATTTTTTTACAAATTCGCTTTCACGTCCTTGCTTACGCTAAAAAAAATATATGTTGACCACATGTTCGTTGAATGGAGAGAAAAATTCGGACTGCTCATTTGGCATTTCTCTTCGAAATAATGACTGCATTTTAATGACTATCCTACGTCTGCCAATAATGAAAATTTTTTGTAGAAATATCTTTTCTTAAAAAAATACGAAATTTCGAAAAAATTGATAACCAATGAATGCAGTCATTAATCCATAAATATAAATAAAATAATAATTAAATCACGGAATGGCAATCACAATCATCTGTTGATAGTTTATTGATTGATTTTTTTTCACAATGTAATTTTTTACAGCCACACTGCCGATGCACCAGCCCCGACGGTCCGAATTTATGAGTATTTCTTCCTTATCGGGAAAAAAACATTATGAAGCTCTCCGAAGACACTAAAAAAGCCCCAGAGACCACTTTAAATTGTATAACTTTCAAGACTCAATAGAGTATCGCTTTAAAATTCTCTGCGGAAAAAAAATCGGGTTTTAAAGTTTATAGCTGATCGTAGTCTCGGCTCTTATTCTCTCGCCTGAGACTTCCCGCAACTTTCCTGCAACAAATACTTTTGTACCCAAAAAAACTACCACTAAACGATTGAATAAAACAACATTCTGATTTAGTTATAGAACTACGTCTTCTAGTGTTTAAAAGGCGGACACCAAAAAACGTAAAGTCAAATTATCTTTAGGAATTAGTTACTTTCAGGCCTAGGCGTGGAAACCAGATCGGTAATGGAGGAATTGGTAAGAATATGACCTTCAGCAAATTTTAGAGATGGTGAAGATGCTTTTTAAGGAAGAAGTCATCCATTTTACCCCAGATATTTAGAATTAATAGGAAAAAATAGGGTCTTATTACCTAAATCAATGAAGAAAGGGATACAAAGTCAGAAGTTGAGTCGGGCCCGGGTTAGGGATGTAGGGTTAGGTTTTCTGACTAGAGGAAGATGATCAGATTATCTTATAATCTTCTTTTGCTTCCAAATGGAAGCATTGTAATCGTTCTATTTTTCGATTCCTTAATTTCGTTTGGAAACGATGTAGAATGGTTTGAAACGTAAAAATACGAAGTTTGACCGCCCCGTGTGTATGTGCGGATGTCCATCTGGTGGTCATGTTTTTGAAAATTGTAGAATTAACCGGCTCAAAAAATTCATAAAAATTCGTCATTCCGTCAAATCATAGGTATTAATGACGACTAGCTCTGTGCAAAATTTCAGCTCAATCGATTCAGCCGTTTTTGAGAAATTCTCATTCGCTTGTAGATCTAATTTTTGGAATATCTCAAAAACTATCAAACCGACATGATTCTTTTCTTTTTCAAAGTATTCGTCTTGATGTCAGCTATAACAAGCAATCAAAATATATATACTGCTTGGTTCAAATAAAAAGCTGAGAGATTAAAGGTATTCCATTCGGAAGTCAACCATCAATGAAATTGATCGCAAAATAAAATTAAAAAAATAAATAAATAACATGTGAAGCAAAAATCGTATGTCATCTACCGTTAGGAATGGCCAACTGCTTGTTTTCATTTTTAATGATAATTTTACATCGCCTCCACTCTGTTAGAGTATATGGGGATGATGAAAGACTTCTGTCTCTCAGTCTGAGGAGAGAAACGTTCATCAGAAGATTTGCTGATTTTTTTTATTGACAAGAGAATATTTTCTAGTAAGTCGAGTCTTTTCTCTCACCACAGGGCTGCCTTCAATCTCAGGTAAAATAATTATTTTCGTCAATGAATTACCAAGGTAGAGGCGCATGGACCCAATATTATATATTCCGTGGAGAAATCCTGAAAGCCCATGGTAGTAGTGTACGTGCGGTTATGAATGCTTATGAAAAGCATGTGTCCACATGTTGTCAGAAGTTATACTGTTTTGCCTCTGCGTACTGGTAAAGTACCACTTATCTAGACTAAATTCCGTAATTTTATTTCCCACCGGGAGGCGGAAAAGAAAATTTAACGGAAGTCTTCGAATCGAATTGACGTGTTAAATTAGAAGCGTTGACGTACGTTGGAGAAATGGTCAATCTCTTAAAAAAAAATACATATTTGTCCAAAAGAAATGGTTCAAGAGTTATCTCTTGTCTTTGCTTCTTCGATTTTTATTGTCTGGCAACATTATGAAACCGGAAGAAATGGTGTTTTGGAAAAATGCGTCAATGTGTAAAAGTATATGTGTCTAAATCTCAAGAACTATCTTCAGAACTCGAGAGTAATAAACGTTGAAATTCTCAAAAGTAAATTGATTATCGGTATCACTGATAGTCAGCTTCGTATCAAATTTGAGCTCGATCGATGAAGAAATTCCAGAGATTCAACGATTTCATAAAAATCGTTATTCACCGGTACTTTCTTTGGGACACGATCGATTCTGGTATTTTTTTTCGAAACACTCGTTGTATAATGAATTCCAATCACTTGTCATATCCACGCAGCAAAACCCGACGGTTTGCTGTAATTTATCGCTAAACAGATGTTTTTATGACAATGTGTTCGGTTCTGATCGATATTTGTTCAGTGATGTTTTCTTATTTCTTCAACGTTCACTGTAATCGTTATCGGGTATGATAATTTTAAAAATCATTGCGGTAGAAAGTGGCATGCCTTTACGTTTTATGACGATAAAGCTTGAGATCATAGATGAATCTAATTTAACAATTAGTTTCGGAGATAAAAGTTTGTAATTGGAACTCTTCTGATGAGAATCTCGAAAACAACTAGTCCGATTCCATTTTTTTTTCATAGGTTCAATGTATGTAAGAAAAATTAATCAAATATGTGTTATACATAATGTACACAATATGTGTTATACAGTAACTTTACACGGAACAAAGGTTTGCGAATTCGTACTAGATACTTCCCAAACTCGAAAACGTAAGGATAATTGCGAGCGCTGGCCGGGTTAGAAAAAATGCAGCCAATATTTCCATTTTTTTCTGGTGATATCGTTAAAATATTGAGAAGCAGTGTACGAAATTTGGGACTGATTCAGAGCGCGGTTGATTTGGTATAACACTTTGAAAACAAATCATTTTCTTATCAGAGTGCTTAAACCTTTGAAAAGAGGTGAAAATGAAGGAAAAAATGCAGCCAAAATCATGAAACTCCGTACACATACGGGGTAGCCAATTATTGATTTTTGAGCAAAAAATGGAGTCGATCGCGAGCGTTGTTTCTGAGAAATTCTGAAAAACCACGAAAAAAATATAATTTTATCACCCGTTAGTCTGAATTTTCGCTTCAAACGAGCGAAAATTTGTCGCTTAGTCGTTGGCTCCTTGTATGAAAACAATAAATTTTCCTACCCCTCACGTATATTTCATCCGCGCCCTTAAAAGGCACCACAGAAAAATATTATCCGAGCTGTTGAGATAGGGTTTTCGTTAACTCCTGCGGTTGGCCAGTCCTTCCAATTTCACATGAGTAAAAAATCCCATCCCAACAGCTCGGAAATATACTAGGGTACCAAAGACTGTATTGCGGTCGAGTCCACTAAATTGTACCATCGTATATACTATATACCACATATGTAAAACATAAGCACTTGTGTATGCAGTCGAGTTGACCGTAAGATTTGGTAAAACCGACGATCTATAGGGCAAAGCGATCCACTCAAGCATTTAATAAATATGAATAGCATTTTACAAAAATTTATACACAACTAGAATCCAATACATGTTTTAGATAACTGAATATTCAATCATTTCTGTACGACGCTCCATTGCAGCAATCACTTTCCGAGTTTAAACAAGCGCTCAGAGAACTAAAAATTGTGAAGTTTATCAATTCATCATGAGGGAATCTAGCCATTGACGAATGGTGAACTGAATCACCATGTATGGAATTGTTTAAAAAAAAATATTCTGAAAAATATTCTTGTAATTATGTACATTTTTTATAATTTCACTAGATTTTATTTTATTATATATATATAATTTTAGAATTTTGCGATAATTTCCTGCTGTTTCTTCTGGAATCTATAGTCTTTACTGCTAAACTTGTATTTTTAAAAAATTTATTAGTTTCAACTCTCAGATAGTTTTTCTGTTTAAATTTAGAATTCAGAGCGCCTTTTAAAATTAAAAAAAAAAAGATAATTATAATATTTCCCCTCAGAAACAAAAATCTATAATACGAGCTAACTCTAATAATTTTTTAATAGATTACAAATATTTATCATCTATACAAAAAACATGTTTCAACCATTTCTCTGATATTCAAGATTCACGAGATTCAAGAGAGATTTTCTTACGTATTTTATAAAACACAAGTTTTCCTGCGAGGGTATTTCCTGGAGGAATCTCAATTCCATTTACTCTCAGAAAGGACAGCCTATTATCGAAGGGTGACCTTTGACTGTTCCTTATAAATGATTGGATTGATTCTAAAACATCTCGGAGTATTAGGAATATACAAAGGCTATCTCAATGGAATCCTTTGAACGTATGAATCTTCCATGTGGAACTGACTTAAAGTGCCTTCCATCTGCCTTTTATAGTTTCAACATTGAGAGAAAATCGAAAAAAAATGGGATAAACATTTCAGGGAGAAAAATTGATAAATTGGTTGCATTTTTTTTTAACTATTAACCCCATCCTTAATCTTTAATTATAACAATGGATATCAGAAAAATTGAAGAGGGGGGTATGGATAAATTAAGATATTATTTTTGGATTTTATAATCTCGTTAAATACCTATTGATTAAAAAAATTATGTCTGAATAATAAATTTATCCTTTGTGAGGTTTTCATACATTTATTGCAAAAAAATTTGATCTCTATTTACACTTACCTAAATATCATGTTGATTGCTATTGTTATCAGCATCGGCATAATCCCCGCAGCCTCATCTTGGAGTGTACAACCTAGACCCTACCTCTACGTTGTAATTCTTCGAGATCCTCTTGATCTTAATGGCCTGTCCATCTTCCCATCCTAAATAATCCTGTGCACTAAATTGATGTAGTGTTGTAAAGGTCATGATGCGTGTGGGGTCAAATGTATTCGTTCTCATTGCTATTCTCGAAAATCTCTGTATTAGTATTTCATATTTAAACAATCATGTAATGGCTAAACGGGAAAACGTGCCGGTGGAACGTTTTTTTTTTTTTATTCAAATAAGACGGGTTTTCCGGCAATTTTCTTCAAAAAAATATGCACTCTCGGGAAAGTGCATCGGGAATAAAATTACTTTGTGTAGAATTTTTAATACCTATGTCAATTGATACTAACCATCGATTAATTCATTTTTTTCAATTCGATGATAATTTGGGGCTGTGAAAATCTGTGAAAAATAAACAAATTTAGTCCTTTACTAAATTTGTGTCTTTTTTGCAGATAAACAATTTTTAATCGGAACTTTTTCACGTATCTTCAAGTATTGAGTCCTCAAATTATCAATTATTTGAAAAAGATGAATTGCATTAAATCCATTTTTTTTTCAAGCACTTCTGAACATTTAGCTTTCATTTTGTAATGGACTTTGCGATTTTCATTCCTTCAATATTACACTAATGAATTACGTTGCTCCAATGTTGTTTTTAATGCTCGCCCTGATACCCTCTATCTTAATCAATCGAAATATAATATACTCGTTTAAGAAATTTAATCGTTTAGCCTTTTTTGGAGTTATCGATTTTTCTACTTTCACCTCGAAATAGTTGTTCGGTTTCCAGGTGGTTTAAAAGACGAAAGTCATTGAATAATTTTCAACAAAGGTACTTCTTCTATGCATAAATAAAGAATTTTAATCCATCCGGCTCTAATAAGAAACAAAAATTATAGTTTCCGACAAAGTTTGTGCAGGTGAAATCTTCGTAAATAGACAAAAACAGACAAAAATCCACCATTTGTATTTGTGGTTCGAGCCAAAAATATGATTGTTCTTTATTTGCAAGTAAGACCAAAAGATAAGACTTCGTGTTCACCGTCAATTGTAATAAGTTGTTCGGATAAGAAAAAAACACTTTTATTATGTAATTCCTAAATAATCCAGAGATATATGAACCTATATTGGAAAATTGGTATATAAGGAGGCCACCGAGGAATATTCATATCAATGAATGAAACCATGAAATTCCTTAACTTCATTGTTGTTCTATTCGTCGTGTTTTGCGTCGCTGGCCTAGGTCAGGGTAAGTCAAAATTAAATTATTTATAAAATTATTAGGTCTCCATTAAAAATCTATCCTAGCCCTCGTTTCCATTTTGCCGAGGCCTTTCCGTTAAATTTGAATGTTCAATAGATAAATTGTTATTTGAATATTCGTAGATACTCCCTGTTAAGAGTATATTTCATAACAAGTGCGGAAAAGTGATTTTTGGCGTGTGTCGGTAGTACTGGCCGAAGGCGAGTGACATAATCCTACATGCCATCACTTTTTCGCACTTTTTACGAAATCTACGATTTCTTCAGAACGTGTGGGAAAGTTACTTTTTAGTGCCTGAAAAGTTACTTTTCGGCACATCGTCATGAAAAAATGTGGGATTCTGTGAATGTTGGGAAAATTAATACACATCACTTCAATTAAT
>NW_011887751.1:1127140-1128113 GCF_000806365.1 Fopius arisanus
CCTATTTGATGGATCTCCCATAAATATTTCACGATAGTATGTCAATTTTCGAAATTACCAGAGTGAACCTTAATGTCGAGGGTATAATTCAAGAAATGGATATTGAATGTTTGAGCAGCCATTAGCGTGCGCTTAGCAAGACGTCTCCAAATTATTATTTGCTATCTTTAATTCAATGACAGAACAAAAATCACCAGATAATCGCTATGGCATTGTATCTCGATATATTCAGAATAAAATGTAGTAAAAATAAATGATTAATCGATAATCGTAAATTTTCAAACGATGCAATATCCCTAGCCTCTCCTTCAATATATTAAGAAGATACGCTTATTCGAGATATTTCGAGGTATTTCGAGATATTTCCAGATATTTCGAGATATTTCGAGATATTTCGAGATACATTTCCTTTCTCCTATTTATATCAGGAGCCTATCTAAAAGGGAGATGGACATGCATATCGAATCGAATCGAAACTCTCGTTAGTTGACGCTTCACACCTGCCACACTCATTCCTCACTGTTTATTGGTCATGATTTATACTCATTTCCACTCATACTTCATCTTTCATTGGGGCGTATGTACTATACTGTACACGAAATTTTCTTTCATTATCGCATATGTACTCGCTCGTACATGAAATTTCTCATGGAGTATATACATTAGAGTGGCCCTCCAGATGTTTCGGAGAAACGTTAACCCTGCCCCCCCCCTCAACTGAGTCGTGGTTTAAAAGACAAAAGTCATTGAATATTTTTTAATAAAGGCACTTCTTCTATGCATAAATCAAGAATTTTAAACCATCCGGCTCTTATAAGAAATCAAAATTATAGTTTCTCGCAATGTTTGTGCAGGTGAAATCTTCGTAAATAGACAAAAGCAGACAAAAAAATCTACCATTTGTATTTGTGGTTCGAGCTAAAAATGTGATTCTTCTTTATTTGCAAGTAAGACCAAAAGATAAGACTTTGTC
>NW_011887751.1:1132913-1133919 GCF_000806365.1 Fopius arisanus
ATCAATAACAATCAGAACACCATTCAATGTGACCTATTTGATGGATCTCCCATAAATATTTCACGATAGTATGTCAATTTTCGAAATTACCAGAATGAACCTTAATGTCGAGGGTATAATTCAAGAAATGGATATTGAATGTTTGCGCAGCCATAAGCGCGTCGTGCATGGCGCGACCTTCAAACATTTAAATTTTACTGACCGGTACGATAATTTTCTGCGGAGGATTAAAACACAATACGATTGCCAAATGGTTGGGTAGTTATGACTGAATTTCTCTTTCCGCGCATTCGTATAAAACTTCCGGAACGCGAATTCCGTGTCCCAGATTACATGAATTGTTCTGTAGTTTTTGCTTTCTAGATCATAAACTTGGCTTTTGTAATTTCGGTAATTTTCATTTTCTTTTAATTTTGGGGGAAAATTTTTCAAGCCTTTCTTGTGTGAAAGGATAATTTCCACATCGGAATTTTTTTAATATCGTCGTTCGACCAAAGAAAATTGTTAGGAATTTTCTCTCGTCCTCGCCATTCCTGTCTACAAAGTTTTCTAAAGCAGATTTTAATTAAGGATCTACTCGAGACATCTTCAGAGACCTAATGACGTCAATTTCTTTGAAATTACGAAGTATTTATTCCAGCAGATTAAAATTCCTGGCAACACTGACGAAATTTCGCTATCATATTTCACAATCTTAACTTTACATAAACTGATAAGACTATTTCGTCAGGCTCAATAGTTTTCGAACAAGATTGTCTAATTCAATTAGGAACTCTTGACGACAAGTTATATTTCAAGAATGCCATCTACCATTTTTAAACCCACTCGACAATTCCATTTGTAATACTTATAGACAAATGTTATTTCTCAAATACTGAACTTTTTTTGTGGTTTTTGGTTTGTCCTCATTTATTCCTCATACTGATACAAATCAAAAAATGGAAAAAATCACAAACAAGAATTTTCAAAGAAATCCTCTCGACTAAACAAGTTAAATAAAAAAAAT
>NW_011887751.1:1136764-1137782 GCF_000806365.1 Fopius arisanus
ACATTTGTGCGAACCAGAAATTTTTACAAATTTTCCAAGAAATCGAAATAACGATTACTGCTATTGGTCGTTATTTTTACCGATTTTCTAGAAAAAAGAGTAAGTTAATAATCCATGAATTCAATTTTAATTAATGATGGATATATATATTAAGGTAGCCCTTCAGCGCGATATTAATCCAGTGTTCCTCATCTGTCTTGAAAATAGGACATTTCGTAACACGTTTGGAAAAGTGATTTCTGGCATGTGGGAGGTTTATAGTTAGATATACGAGTTTATATACTAAAACGCCAGTGGTATAATCCCATATATCGAAAATCACTTTTCCGCACTGGTTACAAAATATACTATTTCATTACAATGTGCGGGAAAGCCACGTTTTAGTGCCTGAAAAGTTACTTTTCGGTACATCGTGATGAAAAAATGTGGGGTTCGTTGGACGTTGGAAAGAATTGATAACTTCAGGCCACTCCATTTAACGTTTAGAAATGAGATTGATTCATTCACAGCGGCAACGCATGGTTCACACTTTGGGAGCTGGGAACGTAAGTGTCTTCCGCAACAACGGCAGTAATATTCGTTAGGACGAGCGTGTTCTGCGACATCGCGTCATCGGTATGGAATACGGTTACTAAGCCGAGGTCAAAATAATATGGTAGGCTGATACAGAATGAACCGATATCAAAATTAATAAATGTGAATATCAAAGTAACTGTGCAACAAAAAATATATTTGAAAATAGATAATTTCATATATTTTTTCTGACCAATTGTGGAAAATGAAAGATTAACTGCTTGTGAAACGCATTAAACATAGATGCATCGTTCTCGATGAAACAAAAACAAAAGAAAGAGGCCAACGGCACGTGGTGTTCCCAAGCGGTCACCCATCCAAGTACTAACCACGCTCAACGTTGCTTAGCTTAAGTGATCGGACGAGAACTTGCGTATTCAACGTGATATGACCGTTGGCTGAAAGTCTGTAAATGAATATTGTGAACGCATCTTCAAAGTTGGGT
>NW_011887751.1:1149947-1150927 GCF_000806365.1 Fopius arisanus
CCTCTCCTTCAGTAATTGTATTTGCAATCCCAAGAGCTTATTCTTTCACACAAGTTAAGGTTGCTGTCCCCGACAATCTATAAAAAGTTTATACGTTGTAAAACGGCCCAGATTAAAGGACAATTTTTTCGTTCTTAATCTCCTGTAGAACAATCCGTGACCGTCACGCTGGTCTTTTTTCTGGTTTTCACGTTTTTTATCTTTCTCGATTTTTGATGAACCCTATACATTTCATAGTGATTGAGAAGCCTATGGAAGAAACTTCTAATTGACACCTGAATTATCCCGTTCCGATCATTTTGCATTAAGTTATAACACTTTTGGGTGGTCATTGTTTATCATTCTCGTGTTTTAGTTGAAAAAATGATACAGCATTTGGAAGTAGACCATTCATTCTTTAAATTTAAAAACATGTTTTCCTTTGAAATGGGATGTCACCCTCTAAAGTTGGAATTTTTATCGACTATATGACCTTTGGACTCGACTCATTCGGCGTTATCGTACGTCATTTTGAAGATCACAACTGAGATCCTCAAAATGGCGTCTCAGTTTTCTCATTCGATAGACTTGGTGAATAATTTCACTCAGATTTATTCTCCAATATTCATAAAAGTAAATTAGGTGGTAGTCATGCAGAATATTTTATGTCGCAGTATTATATTCACAGTAATCTTAAAAAAAAATAATAATTACCACTTTAACGTATGAATTAAAAGTTATTGATGATAACATGTCAAATCGCTGTTATCAGGATAATGTGAAAGAATGGAGTGAAATGTGACTCTGAGGCAAGGTGATACCTCTATTTACATATTGATTTGCAAGATTTCCAAGATATAATAGGGGAGTGAAGGATGTGGAAAGGCGTGGCGAACATTTCTACATTATTTTATTTGTACGAGAGACCGTACCGCGCGTCAGCGTGCGGGTTTGAAACGAACTCTGTAAGAGTCTTACGACTTTGTAATCTCGCGCCACTT
>NW_011887751.1:1161267-1163283 GCF_000806365.1 Fopius arisanus
TTATATGGGTCGAAATAAAGTCTCTGCGATTACCTATAACTGCTGAGGTAAAATTGTAAGAAAGAAATAGTCAGATGTACGAAATCCATTCAAGAACGATAAGCACCTTTTCTCATGCACGACTTCTGAGCGGCAGTTCTTACCTTGTTTTGGTCCTTTAGGAATTCAATGTTATGACTCCATACCCAATACCGTTCAAGCTGGGGTATTAAATTCATCGATAGTGTATCGATCGATAAATTCTCTTGAGATACCTACGTCAATCCCTTATTTTAAATGAGGTATTCCAGTTTAACGATGTTCAAGCGACGAACAACAATGCAGTCAATTTTATGGAAATTTTGGAGTGCATTCTCTAATACATTATGAAACGCGCAACGAAGAGTTTCAGATTGCTGAGATAAATATTTCGAATGGAATGAATTCAAAAGAAAGGAACTCCACCTGTGCCCTTGGGGGGAATGTACACGGAGAAAAGAAAATGGTACACTGAGAAAATAATTTTCTTTAGCCAATAATATTTACTAATCACAAGAATATTAATATATTTATTTGGTATTAGTGGTATTACATGGGAGTATTTACAGAGTGATTACCAGATTTACTGGTGGTTAGTAAATATTATTGGCTAAAGAAAATTTTTTTCTCAGTGTAGAGATTACTATAATATAGGGGATATTACTATGAGAATATGGTTAATGATGTTTCAACTCGAGCTATTCATTGAGAGTAGTAGAAATTACTTAATTTTTTAGTAACTATTACCATGGGACTGTAGTAAAGATTACGATTTGTTGGAGCCATGATGAAGAATTATTATAGGACGTTTTACCATTATGGATATCGTAAATGCACTATCCGCACATGGGACCGTGTAGCATTGTCAATTCCTTTTAGTGATTACGAGACCTACTGCGCACTGCGTGCACTGAATTTGAATTTGGCGGTTCCACTCGACCAATGAGGAATTACTCCTACACGTTTCGAGATATTTCTACTCGGGCAAATTTCAATTTTGTGTTTCTACTTTCATATTAAGGACAAAACCTACTGCGCACTCCATGCGCCGAATTTGAATTTGGCGGTTCGAATTGACCAATGAGGAATGCGTCCTACTCGTTTCGAGATATTTCGACTCGGGCGAACTTCATTTTTGTGTTTCTACTTCCATAATAAGACGAGATCTACTGCGCACTCCGTGCGCCGAATTTGAATTTTGACTTCGGATTCGAGTTGACCAATAGGGAATCAGCCTTACGAGTTTCGACTCAAGCGAACTTCATTCACCTATCTCTGCTTTCATGATAAGGAATAATAAGAAATTGTTTTGTTACAACCTAGAAATTAGGTGATTCTTATTACCCAATAACCGCAAGATTATTTCTCTGAGAGACTTTATCAATCATATTTAATTGATACGGATGATCAGAACTGGTCGCAACTCACTCCAAGAAATCGAACATTGCTCCTTATCACATGCCGCTACTTCCGGAACTGTAGAGAAATATATTCCAAAACATATCATATGAACGATCCGTTGATTAACTACATTTTTTACTCAAAATTTAATTTATATAAGACTTTTTCTCTGTTCAACAAATCATAAATCTCTCTGACAATAATCTCAATAAAATTATCTATTTAATTATTCTCGAGTTAATGCCACAAATAGTAGGTTAAAAAATTTACTATGTCATATAGACCCCATTACTGTGTTGGATAGTAATTTTACACATGCACCTATGGTAAGTTTTACCAGTCAACTATGGAGTCCATCATAGTAAACATTACTATGTGAAATGGTATTTTCTATAGAATATCTATCGAGTCCATCATCGAGAGTCCTCTCCCATGCTCTATAGTAATCATTACAACAAAAATTACCTCCACCTCACCTCTCGTATTTCGTCCCCTGGAAATAATTACAATGAACACAGAAAAAAACAGAATTAAAGAAAGGGGCAAAGTGTTTATTTGAGTTATGCATATCTTGAATTCTGTAGATAAATTCTTTGT
>NW_011887751.1:1166753-1168381 GCF_000806365.1 Fopius arisanus
GAAGTTGAATTTTTACTTGCTTGCTAGAATTCAAATTCAGAGTGAGTGTTCATTAAAATTAAAAAAAAAGAAAAAGAATTAGATAATTATTTCTCAACTAATTATTATTTTTTTAATAAAAATTAGGAACATATTGGTCAACTTATCAATAATCACACAAAAGATTATCATTAAAATAACATTAAATCATTCATCTTTTTTTCAGAGATTAAATTAATAAAATAGTTACTTCAAAAATACTTTTGATTGCTTCAAATCTGATTTAATAAAAACAACCAGTTTTGGTTGCAAACAAATACATTTATGAATTAAAACTATAAACTAAATTTTTATCTTCTGTTTAGGCACAATTACGACTGTCGAATACCTTTCTCGTATCTCAGAATTTTTATCTAAAGTGACAAGCGCCTCATAGGACATCATTTAATTATGACCAGATTCGATATCAACTTTAATTGTTAATTATTTATTACTATTAGATTATGATCAGATATGTGGTTTTTCAAGTAATATTGAATCAAAAAAATCAAAGTTTGCAAAAAAAATTTGAAAAATTCACCGAGAGTCTTTTTAAGCCATAGGAAAATATTAAAAATTAAGAATGGATCAATTTTCAATCATTCCCTAAGCCTTAGGGCCTAACTAAAATAGTTTCATTTAATCTATCTACTAAAGTACTGAAGATTTTTTAAAATAATGAAGAACCTGACGTTAATCATAACTCCAATAAACCTTTCCTGTAATGTTATAAATTTCTTGATCGCAAGGTCGCCAAAATTTTAAGAGATGGAGACGATAATTCTATGACCGGATGGAATAAATCATTAACTCTTGGGATCGCTAAATCCTCAAGTTTTATCGTTATACGAAAGAAGAAAAAAATCTCATTGATATCGAAGAAAATGAGTTGGCCAGTTGGGAGCTGTTATAACTCCGAAAGAGATTACGCCTTCAGAAAAAAAATCAAAATGAGACATAAAAGTGGGAATAGGAATTTACCACTCGCTTATCAACTTTCGTTTTGAGACCGACGTTTCATTAGTCCGACAATTTTTTTCTTTTTCTCTCGTTTCACTCTTTTGTCGGTGATTTTTCGTTTAGGAATTGCATTATTTA
This sequence comes from Fopius arisanus, assembly GCF_000806365.1. NCBI lineage: Eukaryota > Metazoa > Arthropoda > Insecta > Hymenoptera > Braconidae > Fopius > Fopius arisanus. Next base: position 1,167,870 of record NW_011887751.1, read on the forward strand.
TGACCTACGCTACCCCATTTTATTTGATAATACAGTTATACTCGAATAAGCTGTCGTAAATCTCCTGTCGTAAATTATTGCAAGAGCAATAATTGAATTTTTTAAACTATTTTTCGTAAATAGATTTCGATTTGATACCGGACAATTACGAGTTTTATTGCTTTATATCGAATATAGTGGAGTAGTTTTCCATAATTGTTTTGATAGGCAGGTGCCATTCATTCGTAAATTCAGAAATTGATTTTGTAAGCGAAAAAAATTGTGACAATTAGCAAAAAAATGGAGGAGAAAATGGCCTCAACAGTTAAAAAAATTTTTCAAAACCTTTCCCAAAAATAAAATTGTTTTGTTCTCCAATTTTTTTTTGTTTCATAAAAAAAAATTTCAATTCATTGACTATTTCAATTGCCTAAATTATGCGGTTTAAACTCGCGAATTAGGAGCCTTGACGTAAATCACGGGATTGAGAACGTAAAATAGGATTTGGAACTCGTCATTTATGAGTTTGAAAT
>NW_011887751.1:1170461-1173021 GCF_000806365.1 Fopius arisanus
TTTTTTTTGCGCAGAGCATTCCAGGGTATCCGTTTTCAATTCAGATGGTTTTCTATATTTATGCATTAGATCCTGATGTAAAAACTTTGGGAATTTAAACATTGTCTCTTCCCCGCCTCTAACTTTTTCCGTTTCAAGAACAAGAATCAATCTTAAAGCATCTTTCTTTTTTATACGCATCATCTAATTCCCCCGGGGATTGCGAAAATAAAGAGGATTCAGGCAAACTATTATAAAGCCTTTGAAAAGTTATTTTTCCACCTCGGCAATGTTGGCTTTCAAAAATTCCTCTGAAGTGGAAAAGCTACCGAAAGATTAATAATTTCATGAGTAGAAATCTCGCGCTTGAACTTTTTTATCTTCAATGGTACTCTCCATTTTTTATTTCATTTGGTTATTTTTTTTTACGTATTCACCTTTAAAATTTTCCACTTGAGCTTTCCGGAGTAGTTTTTATTCAATGTCTTCGCACACATTCTTTCTAACTGTCACTTTGTTTCGCCTTTCCTGGGAACTTTCAATTTAAATTCCGCGATTTTTCGCGGGCATTATATGACATTACGTGAACATTTGTTAAGCTATTTATTGAAATACCGAATGATTTTCATATAAAGTTTGTTTAAACAAAGATAAATCAGTGATTAAATGCGTAATGTTACCGAAAAATGCAAAAAGTTTCCTTCATTACAATTAACACTACAATTAGCACTAAAATTAATTACACGCGTATTAATTCACCGGCCAGATCTTATTTACTGTTTAGGAGACACGTAATTGACGTATGAATTGAATCTTCTAGTTAATGGTTGCATAAATAACTCGAGAGAATGTAGTAGTAAAGAAAATACTCAAATCGAGGTTTCCGTAGGGTTGTTAAAATTAGAACAAAATTTTCATCTTGATGAGATGTATGGGGGATTTGGTTCTGTGTGTCGAGGTACTGCGAATGTAATCTTCACTCACAATAGCTCGTAGGAGTTTCGGAATTATCGGGTATTTGCTTTCATAGGCGAGCAATTTCGTGCGTCGAGTTTGAAGGTGCCATCAACAGCACGCACATTCTATTGAATTAGAAGAGGAGATTGAGAGGTACATCGAATTAATTCTCAGGCTTAAAATTGTTGTTGTGTAAAATATTTACTCAACAATTTTGGTTTAAGTTTTCATAGTGAATTGTCCAAAAAAGCTCTCCGTTTTGAGCTTGATGTTGGATTTAGGGGTTTTCCCCCGGTGGAAAATTCACTTTTCCAGAGTTTTTATATTCCCGAATTCAGGAATTATTTATTTCTTTGTTGCTGTGGGACCGTTCCTTCATATTGTAACAAAGAAAAGGGAAAGTCTTGGAAGGACCTTCTTGGCGTGGGTTTTTCGCATAATACATCTGGTCATCAGAGAGGGTCAAGAATGAAAAGTCAAAGGGTTAAGGGTGGAAGGAGAAATTATATTGCCCTCTGGAGAGAGTTCAACGTGGGCCTCACGAGTAATGTTTAGTTAGTTCGTTGTAAGCCTTCGTTAAGGAAAGTACCTCTTGACTGTCTAGAGTCCAATAATTTTTAATAATAATTCTCAATCTTGAAAATACTCCAACTGTTTATTTATTTCCATCTCCATAATTCAATACTTGAGGTAAAGATTTTTTAAATTCGGGTAACTTTTCACGTGTTTAAATGGAGCGTCGCGGATTACAATTTTTTTTTAATCAACGGCTCGATAATTTTTCAAATAAAAATTTTTTGGTATAGAAGCCAAGCCCAAGTAGACAGACAAAAAAAAATTAAGTCCATTGATCGTTTTGTCTTCGAGAAATAAATATAGAAGGTTGATAAATTTACATAATTCAAAATAGTTACAATGGAAAATATATAGTTATATTTTAGCTGTTCATAAACGCAATCCAATCAATCAATAGTGGGACCGTAGACTGCCAAAGATATTGTGCTCCAATTTTTAATCGTAGAAACTTTCTATTGAGACTGTCTCGCGACAAGAACCTTAAGGATATCCAAGTAGTTTAATCAAAGTAGCAACTTTATTTCGAATAGAATGTTTGTTTCACGCAGAATATTGGCATTGCTATATTTTTTCGAATTTTTTATTGTTGAAAAGGTTTTCTGGGAAGTTTTCTGATCAGATATTGTGAAATTTTTTTTATTTAATTCTTCACTCGACTTTTGTTGATCTAACCTTCAGTCATCAACACTGCCCATGTATTTCATATAAGATCATCGATTAGTTCCCTATAGTAACGTGAGTTAAAATTGCAAGACGTCAATATGTATTTGATGTTGAATTTTTATCATGAGCATGACAATTCAAGCCATTCCATTAATAAATCAATTGTTATTCGAAATGAAAAACCGAATTCCCTGAAATTTACACGACGGAAGAAAAATTCAATAATCGGTTTCCAATGAGTTGAATCCAAATTGAAATCATTGAAAATTCAAATGATTTTGTAAGTTAGACTTTGAGAAATTTTCAACACCGCACGTACACATAGATCTACACATAAATTACTATTTCAATTGCCTAAATTATGCGGTTTAAACTCGCGAATTAG
>NW_011887751.1:1174009-1176637 GCF_000806365.1 Fopius arisanus
ATAATTCATGAAATTAGCGGTATGAATTTGCGGTAAACCTAGACGAAGTGATAATTAACACCTTCAATTCACAATGACCGATAAATTATTCATTATATGTTCAATAGAAAATCTCCATTATACAAGCGCTGATAAAGGAATAAAGCCCGATAATCGGCTATATATTTACCAGCACTATCGATCCAGCTATTTTCTCTGGCATTACGCCACATGAATGTTTACGACTCCATTGCGATTTTCAATAGAATTTGTCACACGATGAAATGAAAGAAATGATACATAATGAAAACCAAAGGTGCAATGCTATATGGGGACATAAACAGCTGCGTATGGGGACTTTACACGTGACAGATATCCACATTATCATAATATTCAGATACATATGGGTAGATAGTATTCATGTGAAACACACACAATGTACGTCTTATGGAGTACCACCTCGATACTAGATACTATTCTATTCCGTAAATCCTTCCAATACCGAGTAATCCCAAGATGTTTCCGGCTGTACCACTACAAAAAAAAGAAATATAAAATATATTTGCTTCGAGTATGTACGTTATGCTTAAAGCAAGTATAATTATATATTTTAAATGAATATATTGTACACGGAAAGAAATTTTCAGGAAGAATCAGGGCTTTAGAGGTGCATCCCTGTGTGGAGAGAAAAACACAGGAAAAATTACGTGATTAATCATGTAATCATGGGCTGGAGGATCGTTTTCTTGTTTTTTACTGGAGAATTTGGGAAAAAATGAGAGACGAATAGTTAATTTCATTATTTGCTCTGAAAAATTTACGTGACTGTCACGTAAGTTCTTATGAACTTGTAAAATTTACCACAGTTCCGGTAAAAATTATTCCGAGTAACGTAAAAATTATCCAGTTTCATTTAAATTTTACGTGACGTACCGTCATTTTTACGAATTGAAAAATTCCTAAACAGCGTTGGTGGTACGACTGTTGGTCATACCCGATTGCGAATCATTGTCCAAGTTCGGATCACGTCACCCGGAAAATTATTATTGTCGGAAGGATAAAAAAACATTACCGGTGATTTTAGAAGTTTTGATCCGATCAAATAATTTATTAATTAAATATCCTCTTCCTCAATTATTATTGTCGAAAAAAAAAAGTTTGGGGAAAAATTACGAAACAATTCGGCAAAATTTACGGAACTGTGCATCGTAATTTTTGTATCTCTAAAGGTGACTTTTCACCGCCCCACGTTTACCTTTCACACATGAATTTTTACGGAACCTTTCACGTACTTTTTCCAGTATTTTTCTCTTCATGTACGTTCTGCTTAAAGGAAGTATAATTATATATTTGAAATGAATATAATGTATACGGAAAGAAATTTTCACTAAAAATTAGGGCCCCAGAGGTCCATTTCTGGAACGAAATGACATTCCACCACTTTTTAGGTTGAGTTTCGTGAGGGAATGTAATTTAGTCCCATGTTTAGTTCTCTCGAGGGTTAATTTTTATCGAATACTTTGTTTGTCCAATTGTCATCCAGAATTTTCATCCATGCGACGACTCTAGTTTTGTAATTAAATAAGTTTATTAAAAGTGGGGCGCAAAGGAATTGAAGAAATTGATCGAAGAGAAGTGGCATGTCAACGATTTACGACAAGATCAAAGACAGAATAAAAAGAAATAGACGATCGTACTTGAACTTAAGCTAATATTAGTTTAAAAAAGGAAAAGAAACAAATAGACAACAATCTATACCCTAGATTGAAAAGTATATTTCAATACTTGATTTCATTTTCAATGCTATATCGATAAAAAATGATTGTTTTAAACGAAAAACTTGATTCCAGACTTTCTAATAATTCGGATGATGAACCAATGGATCATTTATTCCCAATAATTGTAACGGTCAAAGGACCATTTCTAGAGAAATTGAATTATCAAAAACTGTTGAAGGTTTATCAAAATTGTGCGCGACATTGAAAATAGAATTTACTGCAATAAAGTATAAAATATATTCCAAATACGTATACCTACACCGACTTGAAGTATACCATACATACTTGAATGAAGTATAATATATTTTATCCAAGTATATTTTTGGTCCAGGTGTGCTGAAATTATTTCGTTGAATTTCCATCTTCAAGTGCGTTGTACATTTGGTAAAATAACTATGTCTGCTGTGAAAACAAGTGTTGAGAAAATAAAATGGAAAAAAGCTGGTGAATGAAGCTCCTTGAAATAAAATTTTAGAGGACCATTGACCTTTCTCTACGTTGAAATGTACATTTTGCCTTTACAGCTGAACTATAAATCTCGATTCCGCAGGATAAACCACCGATGGCGGTCAGTGCTCATCCTGTCGCGGTTGGATAACGTTTTTTATGCAGAAAGGTGCATTTGAGACTGACGGTTGTTGTGTTTATTTACATGATTGGGTGAACAGACCATTGATTAAAGTTGTGAAGAAAATTTATGGAGGCTGCCTTTTTTATTTGCGTACACTGCGGAAAAATGCGCGCATGTATTGTTGAATGGAGTGTATTGTTTTGTTCAGTAATTTGTTTCAAAGATTTATAATTGAAAATTAGATTTCAATGGGATGTACAAGATGAATATGATAGATCATATTCCATTGTTTGATTCTTT
>NW_011887751.1:1177190-1205951 GCF_000806365.1 Fopius arisanus
AAAATCGATGTATTCATTCGTGAAACACGGATTCGTAATTGTTATTAAGACCGCCTAATATAAATAAATAAATAACTTGTACGAATAGTAATAAAAGTAGGTGTTTCTAAAAATCAAAATCAAAATTTTTAACTATATAATAAATTATGTATTCAAGTTTAAAAAGGAATTATTTCTTATTTTCGGCGCAGTAAGCGCGAATTCCATTCTTTGTTTAAACAATTAAAGGAGGAATTTCTCCGGTTTATGTTAGAATGGACTATTTTCAAATATAAGACACGGGCAGGGGGAGATCATGAGAAACATTAGTCAATACCTCAGGCCTATTGGACACTTTTCTGCTCTCCCGAGACGTATTGTCGCTTAGATTTTCTCATAAAGGGGAGGAAATCTTCGAACGGAATTTCAGTTTTTATGCGAGGGGCTAGAAAAAACCTTTCAGAGGTCAGATAGCCAGATAAATTTTCCTTCTATAACTGTCCAAAGTCAATCCATTTTGTCCCCTCGGGTCTAAATCATTGAGAGAAAATACCATATCAAACTTTCATTTTCAAACCACTGAACTAGAATATTGCCATTCACCAGAAATTGTTGCTCATTCCAAAAATCAATAAACGTTTTTAATATACTCGGCTGAATTGTTTACATCAATTACGACAGATTATTCGCTCATCGAGAAGGATCCCGGGTAAAAAAAAATGTAATCGGAATATTTTTCCCAAATTTTCAAAAAAATTTCTCGAAAACTTTTCAGAAAATTTTCTCTTTTGAAACAAAAAAAATCGGGAAACAAAACAATTGTATTTTTGGGAAATGTTTTTGAAGAATTTTTAAAATAATTTTTTAGAAATTTTCGAGAATATAATTTTTTCATTTAATTATACCGTTGTTTTCTTACGATCTTAATTTTTCAATATTCTCAAAAAAAAACGCCATCTAAATTATAAAAAAGTTTTCCTATTCAAATTTATGAAAAAGTTTTCAAAATCTTTCCGAAAAATAAAATTCTTTTGTTTTCCGATTTTTTTGTTTCATAACAAAAAAATTCTGACAAGTTTTCCCGAAATTTTTTGAAGATTTGGAAAAAATATTTCCAATACAATTTTTTTTCACCCGGGACGATAAGGATGAAATATCTATTATCCTTCTATTTCCTCAATATTTTAAGACATTCATAAGTTGGTATTGATTCTCCGGATTGGGGACTGTCATCTCTCTAGCTTCGAGACATTGGAATTCATCCTCGACAAAAAATAAACGAGTCGACGCAATTCTGGAATCGGATTCATACTCAACACAATGAACTCCTGGAGCTGACGTATACGTCACCCGCAGAGTAGTAATAAGTTTTTTTTTCACATCTCAGATTTTCTTGTTGATTCAATGAGCTGAGATAATAATGACACACCGGCTATTGGTTACTATCAGCTTGGTTCATTCAACAAACACATCGGAATGATAACATCCGCAGCTACACCTAATCCCTTTTTTAAATCTCATGTACTCTATTTCACTGTGGATTACATTACTTTCGTTAATATACGAAACGAACTCACGGGGAAGATTTATCAAAACTGGTCAAAGTATCAATGAGTACATTGATAAGGCATTTGGGGCAGTGCCAATTATTGAAATAGGAAAACCTCTCATTCTGATAAAGCAAACGTTGATAAGGAAATCTGGAATGGGAAGATTGGGAAATTCATTTTGCCGCTTTCAAATTTTTCATGTATGAATAAATTGAATTATAATAAAACTTGTGAATCATGAGAAAATATGAATCTGAAGGATGTTTTTATGCATTTACATGTTCCATCTACGGATAATTTGATAGTCACTCTAGTTAAATTGCAGCCCACTACATTCAAAATCGATTTTCTTCATCGTCACTCTACTGCCTGGTAACTCACTCGTGTGGAAACCTAATTTCCACCCCTCTGTTTTTGCATCGTAAAATTTCCTCCTCAACATCCCTTTCGTCATGTGTACCCGCTTTGCACTTGTCAACAACTGTTGTTCACTTTGCATTTGTCCTACTCCATTAGGACTGAGTTTACGGACTTGGTACTGTACATTCTCATCTCACACCGAGTGACCTCACGGATAGTAATACTTGAATTAAGTATATTTTATAATTAACTAAAATATATAGGTTGTCTTAAAAATAAGTACAATAATGTACTTATGTTAATTATATTTTATACTCGATCTTAGATGAAAAATTGATTTTTCTACGATTTTCATAACAATTATGGGTACGTTACACGGAGAGAAATATTCAAGAAAAATTACCGAACATTTCACGTAATCCACCAGCGATAATGGTCTTCAGGGAATAAATTTGGAACTTTTAGTAAATTTTCGGGTTGTATCACCGAAGAAATACAAAAAAGTCACGTAATTTTTCTGGAAGTTTTAAAATCGAATGAAACTTCTAGACTTATTATGCCTCAGAACAGAAAAATTCTTGGATGTTCAAGGAAAAATTACGAAGCATGCCGTAAAAATCTCCCTCTTACTCATCTTCGGGAGGAGGAGTAATTTTTATGGAACAGATCGTAGAATTTATGTGATAATTACTTCACTTGCAGATTACGTGAAATGTTCCGTAATTTTCGTTTATTTTCGACACTCACTGTTTTATAAATGTTATGCCCCAGATTTTGGTCAATTAGGTTATTGTTAAATATTTGGACATCCAGCATGGTCACATGAAGAGAAATATACAACAAAAATTAGGGAACATTTCACGTAATCTGCAGGCGGAGCAATCATCACATAAATTCTACGATCTGTTCCGTAAAAATTAGTCTTCCGCCCGAAGCCTCACGGCTAGCCATAAGTCACGGTGAAGAGGGGATTTTTACGGAACGCTTCCGAATTTTTCGGGAACTTGACCTAATAAGACTTGATAGAAGTTTCGTTCGATTTTATATTACCTTCAATTATATAAATTTATGGATTTTTGATATTTATATCGCGTAAACCAAATCCTCAATCGATTTGATTTCTTTTCTGTATTCCCTCCCATATACTCCATGTTTTTTTTATTTCGAAAACTGTCGTGCTGTTGATATTTTAAAAATTCTGATCAGTGAAACTTTATTTAAACACGTGTTAAATCACGAGAATTTCAAAAATTTATAATTCAAGTTCAAAAAGGTACGGAAAGGACTCATTTTATAGCTAATTTTTTAAATATTCACGTTAAAATTTTCAACGAAAACTGTCGCACAATGATTTTACGATACAACAACCTTAAGAAATAGTAAATTGACGCCAATCTATCAAAGGATTAAATTAATCAAATAGTTACTGACTAAAAAAGTATTCTTGATTCTTTTAAATCTGGTTTCATAAAAATAACAATTTTTACTTGCAAACAAATAGATTTACAACATTTTACTAAATTTTTCTGTCAGTGCAGACATTTTTTTGTTTAAGTTGGTGTAATAATAATTAAGAGGTTTCACCGATCGTTTCATTTCTGAAGTTTAGTTATTATCCAATATTTCACGAAATTTAATTATTGTAGAAAAATGTTATTACGTCCTCAGTAAACTTTTATGAAAATTTATAGAACTTTTCTAAAAATTCATAAAAATAAACGCACGATTATAAAAATTTGGTATTGAATAGTGATAAAACTTAAATACCATTCATTTTTCCTTGTCAATCTAATTTAGGGGTTCCCAGCAATGTATAAAAAAAAAAATGAGAAGAAATCTGACAACGTACTCCCTCAATAATAATAAATAGTTAGGAATCCATCGAATTTCTCTCGCAAAAATGCACAATTTCGCAAAGATGAATAATCATTAGATAAATCCTTCGAAGCTCTAACAGATCACTCGATTGACTCGAAAGCAATCATTTGAGATTCAGATGACTGATCAACCAATGAGCAGTCAATACTCGATCAAGTCTCGACAACTCGATCCCTCAATCGAGTAATCCGTCAGGGTGAATGCATGTAAAATGATCATCCTTCAGCAGATTTATCTCGGAATTATTAAATCGACGAAATACCGATTTTCACAGGTGATTCTCTCCAATAAATGACTATTTGAAAATGATAAATATTATTCGCAGGGTGACGCAAAGAGTGGTGTGATTGAAGCAATTACTTGAAAACTAAACCTTTCGGAAAATTAAACTAGACATTTACCATTTATTCGAACCAGTAACAAGTACTTAACACTTTTATCATCTCGACATTTTTATGAGAATTGTTTTCATAATGACTGCCGAGTTTTTATGAACGAATTTTTTGGCGATGGAAAGTCTTCCTATGTCGAGGGTTGATGAAGTTATGATTTCATGTTCCTCCTCTTTGTTGCTCAACTGTTCATTATAATTGACCCCGTAGAGACCGTCTGAATGTGAAGTATTTTCCCTCTAATTGCGCCGTGAATTTTCTGCCCAACGTTGCCAAATCTCAACCATGAACGAATGAAGGGGCTCTTTTCAGGGCATTGTTCCGAATTAATTACACTTTTTTATCGTCGGGTTAATTGTATCGATTTATCTGCTAGAAGAGACAAGTCCAATAAAAATTACCCGAAAAAACACTGTTAGATTTTACAGTTTGCAGAACAATTTCGTTACTTTTCCGTAATCTGTTGGTGACAGATCGGAAAATTTCCCTTCAGATTTAAGAACGTTCCGAATTCTCTTACATTTCTATAAGAATTCACCTAAAACCATTCTCGCTTGCAGATTACTTGAAATGTTCCGCAATTTTTTTTTTAATATTTCTCTCCATATGTTGATTATATTATTTCGGTTATAGCACCAAAAATGAAAAATATGATGGAATTCAATCTATCTGAGGATGAAAAAAATCACTTTGAATTCTGTCGTAATTCGACTGTATATTGCACTCAGAGTTATTGACGTTGAATTCATGACTACCCTCCAGTGATTTTACTTTGATGATTTATTTTCATTCATTCCAGCCGTTCAGAATGCAGTATTTCAGGCTACGGGACAGAATTACTGCGGACATTTCGATAGCGATAGCTTTCTATTGTTTTTGCTTTGAAAACCCGAGCTTCTATTAGTTGGAATTCGGCTGAAAACAATAAGCCGATAAATATTGTTTGTCCAATTGTTGTTAAGCTCGTCTGTATAACATGAAGGTTAACAGAATTTTACTGAATAACTAATTACCATGTGTGATAAAATCGCAGGGAAATATTTGGTCATATTTACGGTTTTATCACTAAAAATAATAGTACAAATAATTGGTCGGTTGACAAGAAAAAGAGAGAAAGACGAAAGTTATGAGTCGTGCTCTTGAATGCGGGTGTTCAATTTCCCATAATTTCATTCCATCAACACTCTCTATCGATTCTAGTTTTTAAGATATTAGCATGGAAAAACAATATCCTCCAATCGGGTTTGCAATATCATGATTGCTGAATATTCTATACCCCATTTGAAGTTTTTTTTCTCGTGCTGCATCTGCAAACAACGACCTCCATTCAATAAAATCTTTTCTTGATATTACATAACTGTTTATATAAGCCCAGAGGAAATTAAATAGTGAAAATTTCCATGTGGAAATTTGCACTCCATAAATATTATTAAGATTATATTAATATATGATAATATAATAATAAATTATTATAATCATCATGATATGCTACATAATACCTAAGGATATTCAAAATGTTTTGCAATTAAAAATTATTGTAATGAACTTTTTTTGACGCAGCTAATTGAAAGGTAAAAAAAAGGTTCTCATAAAAAATTGGAGAGATCGAAAGTATAGCATACGATCCAAAAATTATGATGGATATATTTTTTTGCCGAAATGTATGTGACATATATGAAGATATAATTGACATCATCCTGCATGTATATTTTTTTTATGGGGGTATTATAATTGAATAATTAATATTTATATATGACTATGAATGAGAATTTATATATTTCCAAATATGTTAAAGACCAATATATATTTTTAAGGTTGTTGTATCGCGATAAATAGAATCTTTTTACGGGATATAATCGCACTTGATTTATTGCATTCTGCATCCATAGCTAAAGCATAACTATGTATTTTCCATATTAACTATTTTCAATTATATAAATTTATGGATTTTCGATAATTATATCGCGTAAACCGAATGGTCAATCGATTTGATTTTTTTTCTGAATTCCCTCCCACGATATATATTCCATGTTTATTTTATTTTGAAAACTGTTGAGCCGTTGATATTTTAAAAATTCTAATCGGTCAAACTCTATTTAAACACGTGTTAAATCACTTGAATTTCAAAAATTTATATCTCCAGCTCAAAAAGGTAAATCGTAAACGGAAAGGGCTCATTTTGTAGCTGATTTTTCGAACTATTCACCATAAAATTTTTAACGAAAACTGTCGAACAAAAATTTTACGATACAACAACCTTAAAAAAAATTTTAAAAACATAATATAGAATATAATATAAAATATATATGAACTCATATATGAAAAAATATAACTTCATTTATCGGATATGTTATTAAAAAGTTTCTCATAAAAATTGTGGAGAACGAATATACTTCCGTTGGAATCATCGAACAATCATTTAAAGTAGCTCCACAGTTGCCCCTGAAGTCGTTGAGTGTAAAAAACTTAAACATTCTCCAATCATTTTTTTCTTCATTTCCAAATTATTGATAAGAATTATAGAGATCATCCATAAAAAAATAGTGATATTTCTCATTGTTTATAAATGAAAAAATGAGTGAATAGTGATCAGATTGACTAGCTCACAAATATTTGTGGCAACACTGTACGTTCAAGTAAGAGGTGGGAGGCAAGCGAACTGAACTCCATAACCTCTCCACACGAGAATTGTCAACATGCAAGCGTCAAAATCGTGTCAAAACATGCAAGCGTCAAAACCATCAAACACCCAGACTCTTGATTTGTCACATGACCAATCAATTAGGATTCTCTGAAACGTTGATAAGTTTTCTTTTCACTTATCAATTTTGAGGCGGTTCATTCCGTTCCATTCTAACTTTGCAAAAATATCGTAGGTGTGCAAATTGAGACCTCTGTAAAATGTTGCTTATTTCTATTGAAAAATAAATGAAAAAAAGCAGGTTCTCTCTTTGCCCCAGGGTATCGATCCGCCCCGGGTGCCATTTTCTCCGTTTTCCCCAAAAAAAATCGCACTAGTCAAAATTGGTATTGGATTCGGCTATGAATATCCGAAGTTTGGAACTTTTCGCACAGCAGTAATATTCAATCTCCTCAGGGAGAAAATCGAACTTCAATTTGAAAAATGCAGTCAGTGGTTTTTTACTGCGGACATAGACAAAGTCATGATATTCTTTAATGTTTGATCAATATTTTCTCATGATTCAAGGTCCATGTATATATAATTTGAAAATTTTTGGAATAAAAAGAGGGTTGAAATAAATAATCGGTGAATAATTGGCACTAAATTATCGAGACGGTCAGATGCAAATGCACGGAGAGAAAATCACAGAAAAATTACTGTACTCCATACAGCAAACGAAGCGCTAGAATATTTCGATATTTTCATGAGCATTGATTAATTTCCTAAGCAGAACCGGAAAATTTCTGGGTCAATGCCAGACAGTTTTTGAGAAGAAGTAATGAACGTGTGTTTATAATTTTAGCGGCTCAATAAGAAAGTTTTCCGAATCATCCCACATGGAGAAAGATATAATCCAAGAATTTCCACTGAGATACAGTTTTCTTGCCGGAATTATATCTCAAATATATTCAACTGACGTTTTGAATATATCGTCAATATAAGCGATGAGATATATCTGGACATATATCTGGATAATTGACATATATTTCTGGATATACATTTTTCCATGTGGGATTATAACAAATTGAACTGTCTGGTCTCAGATATTTTCGATATGCGCCGCACAATTTTTTTTTGAGTCGAACTGTTTAAAATATTTTTAAACAAATTTTAAGGAAATATTATGCAAGTTCACAATATTTATTAATTTGCTCGTTATTTGCGCTCCGATTACAGAAGGACACATCATTTTTCTATATTTTTCACAGTAAAAATTGCTGGAATTTCTCTTCGTGGTGAGGGAATTGAAGTACAATGGGAAAAAATGACTTATGTCAATTAAATTTACTTGATACAAGTAAATTCACTTGACAAATGTGATTTTCGGGTGGTGTACACGGAGAGAAAATTTCCGTAAACATTACTTAACCGTTTGGCAATCGTATTGTGTTTAGGCCATCCGGAAATTACCGTACCGCTCAGGAAAATTTACCAACGACACTGATAGAAGGATTAGGTTAACGTTACACAGCCTCGGCAACTATTACCTAATTACGCAGTTAAATAGCACCAACTGAATCGTGCGGTGACAGTTACCCAACGGTTCATTTGAGAGGTTAGGATTGACCCAAATGGCTGATTAGATAATAGTTACCGGATGGCTAGCTGGTAATGAGAACAGCACAAGTACAGTGTCTTTCTCAACTAGATGGCGCGTTGAGTCAACTGCAATTCGGTAAATATTACCAAAGTTGTCTCAAATGGTTCTCGGTTCGTGTCAGAAAAACAGAAAAATTCAATAAAATCAAATACGGCTAAAATCGGCGAACAGTTGAATTCACTGTTATTGTTGTATTTATAACTAAATGCTCGGTTCCAATCAACAAATAAAACAAAAATTCTCAACCGAATACGACAGGTTTCTATAACCAAATACTTCTATTAGTGTGCTTATTAACTGTTATCTACCCCTTTGAGAAAAAATTACCTTCACTTTTAGGTAATTTTTCTCAAACGACTAGATAACTTTGACCAAGCGGTCGACAACTTTTTTATCATTAAATGACTACTAATTATCTAACCACTCGGGAAAAATAACCTCGAAGGTGTCTTTTTCAGACGGATGGATAACGTTTACTAAGCAGTTGACAAATCCTATTATAAAAAGGATAAACATGGAGAGTATCGAGAGTATTGGTTCAGTCATCTGAGGCGGTCAATTTGAATTTAGAACTCATTTAATGTTTAAATTTTCAATCCTGATTTTTATAATTACAGCGGTAATTTTGTCCGAACGATTAAAACACAAGACGGTTATCAGATAAGTAATTTTTACTGACGTTTTTCGCTCCGATAGGTGGAGATAGTGTTTGTAATGGGATCACCTATAGCGGATAGCAATATGTTCGCCGGTTACGCCTATGCTAGACCTGGGTAACTTGCGTCATAGTATGGGTTGTTGCTGTATGACCGTTATTATCCAGATGCTGTGGTACTGGTAGCCACCTCCCCAATAATTTCCATGTGCAGAAAAGCTGGTGGAATATTGTGCGAAATTGTCGACTCATGGCGCAATACAGAATGAAGTTTATCGCTGAATTTATCAGTGCAAGTATGTCCATCATTTCACCTGTAACAAAATGAAACATATATTTGTCAAATAATTAACTACAAGTGATTTAATGGAGATGGATCTCCAGCAATTATATTTTATATGAGTACATGAAGAGTCGGACGCTTGAAAATAATGGGGTAATTGTGAGGTCGTTCTACGCAAAAATATATAATTATGTTAAAGGATCGCTCTTTGAGCTGAAAATATATCTTACGTGTGTTACATATATATCCTGCATGGAAAATACTATACATGCGAAATTACATCGTAATTATCCGGGTAAAAAAAATTGTAATCGGAATATTTTTTCCAAATTTTCAAAAAATTTCTAGAAAACTTTTCAGATTTTTTTTTTTAAACAAAAAAAAAATGGGAAACAAAACAATCGTATTGTTGGGAAATGTTTTGAAAAATTTTTCAAAAATTTGTTTTGGATAATTTTTTTAATAATTTTCTAGAAATTTTTGCGAATATATATTTTTTTTAATCATACTGTTGTTTTCTTATTTTTTAAATTTTTCAATACTCTCAAAAAATACGCCGTCTACATTAAAAAAAAAATCCTATTTAAATTTTTGAAAAATTTTTCAAAACCTTTCCCAAAAATTAAATTGTTCTGTTTTCCGATTTTTTCTGTGTTAAAAAAAAAATTCTGGAAAGTCTTCCAGAGATTTTTTGAAAATTTGCAAAAAATATTGCGATTACATTTGTTTTTATCCGGGTAACAATTTTTCAATCGTAATTTACGGTCATAATCATGATAAATTACAATCTTGTTCCTATTATAAAATCCTACCTATTATAAAAAGGACAAACATGGAGAATATCGATATCTCGAAAGTCTATTACGCCTTTTCCTCATTGGTTAAGTCGTCTGAGGTGACAAATTTGAATTCGCAACGCATTTAATTTTACAATATTAGAATTCTGAATCATGATGTTTATAATAATGGCGCGCGTTCGCTCTTGCTGTAAATTAAGATTACAAATTTTTTAGTCGAAATTTACGACAATCGTAAGCAGAAATGCAATGATGCTTACACGAGGTAATGGCAACAGCGAAAATTGTTAACTATGGAAAATAGAATATAGCTGGAATATAGGCTGAGTATATGTTTTTCACTCCCTTAGTAGCGAGTGTTATCATGTAATGATGATGAAAAGAGCGATTTCGTAATAATCACTATTTCCGTGGAATCATCCAGATGAATTCCTACATTTCAGCGATCAGTATATATTTTTCACATGGTATGTAATCGTAATTTACGTTTATATGTTTCTTTGTGAAAATGCCTAAAAAATTGATGACTCTCGCAATTTCTAAAATCTCAAAGATATCGTAATTGTGCCGTTAAATATAAAAAAATTATATCACGCTGTTCCATGCATTTACTGCATATGATCATAAGGATAGTGCCTTGGTGCATGATATTTCCAATCCGCAATTCTCCCTCATGCGGGAGTGTTTCGATTTAATATCGGAGATGTAGGTATTAATAAAAAAATTGGAGCGTGCAGTGAGACATTCATTTCGAGAGCAGCAGGAACTAGGGCACAGCTGGTAAACCTTAAAAAGACTGGAGGTTGAAATAGCATATTTCCATACAAGTGTGGAAAAGGGGTTTTTTGGCACGTAGTTTTATAGCACGAGCTAAAAGCTGGTAATATAATCCTTCAAGGTAAACAGAACTTTCCACGAGTATCCGAAAAGTAACTTTTCAGGCGCGCTCTGCTATAAAGTCACTTTCCCGCACATTGTGAGGGAAAATATTGGTCACAACTCATGTGTAAAGTGATTCTTGGTAGGTGGGGTTATACCTCCCAGACGCCAAAAATTACTTTTTCACACTTGTTATCAAATATACTATTTCATACAAAATATTTCAAATAAAAATAAGTGATAGATTGTAATATTTAGAAATTGTTAATGCGAAATCTTTATTATTATAACATTAAGGTAAAATAAGTTGCAGATAATCTAAAAATTCTGGGATATTCGACTGATTCCCAATTTTGAAATCCGTATGATAAATATCGAAAATTTAGGCTATAACTTCGCTGAATTGTTAATCTATTAAAAAATCAATTATTATTCAACATAGAAGATTTAATTTTGCAGTTCATAAATCAATCATAAAGTAGACTTAAAATTAATGTATTAATATATATATTCAAAATATATCCCATACGTGACTGTAGTATATTTATTTTCCAATGTCGTACATCATTTTGATAATCCTTAAACAGATGTTGAAATTTGAATTTCAGTACTTTTTAGTACACATTTCCCATATTGAAAATAACTGATTAATTTATTTATTCAATATTTATTAAATAAAGTATAAAGTACACTTAATGCAAATATATTGTTGATCTTCCGTGTTCAGATAACACTGTGCCTGAAATTTCGAGAAACTTCTAATAGTGCACTACCCAGTGTCACAGATTTTCAAATGACTTCCGTAGAAATACAATGGATGCGTACAGACCCGTTAATTCTGGTCGTCGGCTGGCAATTTGTACTTGCGGATTGGTAGCTAAGCTTGGCCCGATGTTATCATCCCAGGCTTCAACGTCTTGTGCTAGGTCAGGGTTAATAGAACGACTGCTGTGCTTGCATTGCCGTCCCCTTCCGCGGGTATATAACTCAGAACGCGCAATAAAATCCATTCCGCAACACTTGAAATTTTTTAATGAACACTAACCAGAGCAAAAAAAGAACATGACCGGAAAATTGTGAGAATGCACTGGGACGTTGTCCAAAGTACGATCCAACCAAAAGTACAACCAAAGAACGTAGACTAGAGAAAACGAATTGCTCACGTCCGGTCATCACGAAAAAGTTCGCAGGTGCAACTCATTGCATGTAGAGAGAAATAACCAAAAGAAATTACGGAACGATACCGCAAGCGAGAATGATTTTGGGCGAATTTCTATAGAAATATAAGAGAAAAATCTGAAACGTTCAGTTCTGTCTTTCACTTTCCGTCCTGTCACTAGAAGAGAACGAAAAATTTCTGTAATCATTATGTTCAAGAATTTTTCCGTAATATTTTATATGTTTTACGTGGTCTCTCGTGTATTTTTTTCCAACGAATAACACTTCCATCAGAGCCATTAACGGTCATGAATTAGAAGAAAATTAAATTAATTGTCTTTAATTTTGCCAACGTTTCGAACATTATGTGTGCTGCTCATCAGGGCAATATTTATTTCTGTTAAAAAATAAAAATACAGAAACTAATTAGTCATAAAGAAAGCTATTGCAAATTCTTAATCTAAAAACCAAGATTTTTAATCAACAGAAATCAATGAGACGTCAGAAAAATACCAGGGAATTCTACCCTTAAAGAAGAACATAAGAAATTAGTCATTTTCATGTATTCATACATCTAATTCTAGTTAGAATTATTCATAACATAAAAAACCAACAATTGCATTTGATTAGAATTAAGGGGAAACAATTATGGATATCCTGAAAATTAATGTTTATTTTAAAGTTATCTAATCATAAATCATTAAGTACCAATTAAAGACAATTAATTTGATTTTCCGCTAATTTGTGACCGTTAGTAGCCCTGAGGAATGTGTTATTCATTGTTAAACAAGAAAAGGTTGAAAATGGTCTTTATTAGGTAATTTTTACTGGATTTTTCGAGCAAGTATACGTAGGAGAAATAATGTAAATGTTTTAATGTGTAAATATTAAAAAACATATCATGTACAAGTATAAGATTATGAACAAATACATGAAATATACAATGACAATTTAAAGGACTTATACCAAGGCTTGAACATTTCAGTAAATAGACATAAAAAACTAGAGGAAAAATGTACGCGAAAATTCGCGTCGAGGTAAAGTAAACTCGATTTAACTCAGCGATCCCGCACAAAATGTAAGTGCCAGTACCGGATATTTCTCTGCCAAATGCATCCATTTGATGCGTCACATTAAAAAAAAAAAAACTTTTCTCACGCTAGACAAAGTTTCTCCCGTTGGCATTTGATTTTTTTCACAGCGAATCCTTCCGTATTTTTGTTTTCACGTGTGATATTGAATAGCTGTAGGACATATTTTCAATTCCATTCATTTTTCAATAGTGCCTGACAAAAACTTTTAGCCATAGAAAATCATCCGACATTGTAGCTCCAAGAACTCGTTTTGTCCCATCTCTGCCAATGCATACGTGCAGTTTATCTGAAGTGAAAAATATTCATGACGAAAATTGAATTTTCATGAGGCAATGCGATCGCAGACTGTCTGAACTGAATGATTTTGCTCGCCGGTTATGTAAATAGGTGATAGAGTACTTTGAGTAATCTTTTAAACATTCCCATGATATTGGCTGTCAAATTTTTCTCCAGTTTTTATTTTTACAATCCAATTTTCAGTTGTACAAGATTGATTATATATTGATTGATTTTGTCACTGATTGATTATTGGTACAAGCGGAGATCGACTGATCTCTGACTTTTTTCGCATGCTCTCATCGATTCATCGATTCATCAATATAATTGATTCATTTATTTATAAATATCTAATGTGGAATATTTTATACTCAAGGTTTAATACACAATATTATATAGAAAATTGTATAATTATGATATTATGTATTTATGTTGATGTAAGCACATTAATCGATAGATTTTTTTTAATTTGTCGATTTTGTTATCACATGCGGAGATCAATTGACGATAAAATTGACGATATAAAATTGCCTCTGTTGGATCGATTCATTTGGCCTTTGAGGACAAATTGATTGTTGCGTGAAAATCAGCTAATTGAAGTTGAATAATGTTGGAATCTTTGAGATCCTCCATTGTTGTACAAAAACTACTCGACAAAGACTTCTGACATACTGGAAAAATAGTCACAGACAAGGGAGCAGTTTACAATTGTTTAATTTTTCATTTTCTAGAATGATTTAATCCTGAACATCTGTTGAAATTTGAAAAAGGACTGTATTCTTTAGTGTCATAAACATTAATTTTTATTCTTGTTTTTCATTCAGAATTTTTGCCATGGTCAGTCTCAGTCTCTTAACTCTTCTCTAGTAAAGATGTGCCTTCCTCGTGTTAATAAAGAATACTTCCTTGAAATATTAAACGGCTTCGTAAAAATTATTTATTCACTTGCACTCATATTCCAATAAACAAAATAAAATTTATTCAATTTATTCAAAATATATATTATTCATACGAGAATATGTTAGATATAGCTAATCATATATGTAAACACATATTTTACATAAATATATGTAAGTACATATATTACACACATATATGGCATTCATATTTTTCCGTGAAGGAAGTGGTCCAAAATATAATTTAGTGTCGAATTTTGCAAATTTAAAGATCACACGCGTCAAACGCAACGCTATTTTTGAGAAAATGTTTCCAGGATTACTTGTTTGTAGGGAATTATATGGAAAAATCCGAATCGTTTTGAATTATGCGATCGGTATTCGTCTGATTATTTTTCCAGCCGCAATGTCAATTAATAGAATTGTATCCAGCCATAGCTAAAATCAACAATAAAAAATACCATTATTTTGCTAATATAAATATCAGTAAATGGAACTATTAAACCAACACGAATCATAATCAATGCAAAAATAGATAATGAATTCCCAACCAATCATAAATTTAATAGAAATGTAAATAGTTCTCACATCAGTAAAATCAAAATTTAGAATTTTCATTACTGGATGGGTGTTCAATCGATATTACTCTATATCTATAATTAATCTACACCAACTAATAAAGATTGTTATAAAGTAAAATAAATTCAAAATATTAACACAAATTTTAACAAGAATTATTTTAATACAGATGCCGTCTCGTTGTAGGGCCCAGAGTCTTTTTAACGGATAATTCCTTGGTAATTTTTTCTGATATAGATGGTATATAGAAAACACATGGAAGCCGAAGTGTCCGAAAATAAAAAAGAGTTTAAAGTAATTATCTAAATCCGATCCAGAACGATCAATGGTCTGAAAAATAATTGCTGACAAAAGTAAATACCTGAATCAAGTATATTTTATACCTGATCGTAGTATATTCATAGCTGCTATTAGAATCACGAGCAAATCAATTCTTATAGTAATTTATGCTAGGACTGAAAAGTATTTTGCGAACGTATATTGCCAAATATGTGTATTTGATTAATTTATACTTTAAGAATGGAAGAGGAGAAGAGTACAATCATGGAGAGAAATATTCAAGAAAAATTTCAGAACTATTTCTAATTTTTGAAGTATATAAATTCAAAAGGTGAAACCTACGTGCCACATAGTAATTCCGGGGAATTTGATAAAGGGTACTGAGCGGTGGTCATTTACCTTCAGTTTTGACATTATTCTTTCTGCCAGCATCACCAGAATGTTCAATTACTCCATCATTTCCAGTGAGATGTTCAATATGTTTAATCAAATGTAAATTCTACCTGAGGTAGTCTGGACTGAATGTATTCCATGATTGAGTTGGTAACGTAACGTGGGAGCCAACCAATCTAATAACGTAGAGTAATTCGAGTATCGTTCGATGAATTGAATTAAAAGGTGCAAGAGAGATATTGGGAGAGTGAGAAGAAACGAGATAGTAGTGAACGACTAGGGCAGAGTAAGTATTTCCTTTCGTTACTTTTTATATACCGGTACATAAAATGGGACCACCAGTATGAAAGACAAGATGAGCTGGAGAAGTCAGAGGGATATATCTGCCCTCTTTTAGTTCCCCCACTTGAGACGACGATCGATGCTGGGTTTCCGTCGATTTTTTAGACTACTCGAGAGCCCACAACGAGGGAAAAAGGAGAAGCCAAAGAATGGAACAAAGTCAAGTAGAAACGGTTAACGCGTTCGGTAAGTTTTTAGAAACCACTGATTGCAGTGAGGGGCGGAGATAATCCTCTTCTTTGAAAATTCGTGACATTGACTGGTGATCGGAAATCTCGTACCTTATTACTCGGTTTTATTCTGTCCCGATGAATCTTAAGGAAACACGGCATTCCTTCTTTCACTACTTTTACACCGAGAGATGGTGTAGTACGCAGTTTCGCTTTGAACATTTAGAAATTGAAATTTTATGGCTACTGCTACCCCTTTGCTGCCCAAATGAGACTGCTCGTTTACACTGACGAAGAGAGTATTTTCCCAAGGATTCATTTATTCGAAAAAAGTACAGGAGGAGAAAAATATTGGAAAATGTACGTAAAAACTTCCGTAAAAATTTATGTGTCAAAAGTAAACGTGGGGCGAAATATAAAATCGGAAAAAGTGCCAATCATTCAGAACATTTTACCACTCGGTCAGTAAAAACTCATCTTTAGAGGTAGAAAAATTATGGTATTCAGTTCCGGAAATTTTGCCGAATTGTTTCGTAATTTTTCCGCAAACTTTTTTTTTCAATAATAATAATGGAGGCACAGGATATTTAATTAATAAATGATTTGATTGGATTAAAACTTCAAAAATTAACTGTAATGTTTTTTTATCCTTCCGACAATAATAATTTGCCAGGTGACGTGATTCGAACTTGGACAATGATTCGCGACCGGGTATAACGAACAGTCGTAGACGGAGAGAAAAATCTATGAATTTTTTATTGTGATTCCGACAAAAATTACTGTGCTGCCTTACAATCTAGGTGTAAACTGCAGGTCTGAGAAAAATTACTATGCCATGCAGTATCATTTCTTCATCGGCCGAGCAAAACTTCGTTATCGGCCAAATAAAAATTCACAGTCGTCGCAACAGTTACCATTGTTAAATTCAACTTCGGCAAGAATCGGAAACATTTGACGTTCATGGCTAACCAATCATATTGGGTTAAAAAATGGTTGGAGAAAATGCTGTGTAGCACAGTAAAAATTAAAAGAGAGCACAATAAAAAATACCGATCTGGATAGGAATTTTTTAAGGATTTCTATCAATTTTTCTTTCAAACTCAAACAAAAAAATGATAGACCTTCAAATTTTATAGTGCTCTTTAGTAAATTTTATGGAGCCACACATGATTAATTATGGAATGTATAAGAACATTTGACATATTGATAGTAATTTTTATTTGTGAATTAAAGAAGTTCTAGTATTCTAGCATTTTGCACCACGATTGTAGTGCTCGGCACAGTAATTTTTCTTGGACTTTTTTCTCCGTGTACCACCAGCGCTGTCTATGAATTTTTCAATTCGGCCACGTAAAAATTACGGTACGTCACATAAAATTTAAATGAAAGTGGATAATTTTTACGTTACTCGGAATAATTTTTACCGGAACTGTGGTAAATTTTACAAGTTCGTAAGAAATTACGGAACAGTTACGTAAATTTTCCAGAGCAAATAATAAAATTTACTGTTCGTCTCTCATTTTTTCCCAAATTTTCCCGTAAAAAACAAGGAAATGACACTCCAGCCCACGATTACTTGATTAGTCACGTAATTTTTCCTGTGATTTTCTCTCCATGTAAATATATTTTGATAAAAATCTTATTTCTCTAGGTGATTAGGTCATTTATTCGAAGGAAGTAAGTATATTTTGATAAAAATCTCATTACTCTACGTGATTCCGATTAGGTGGTAATAATGATGGTCATATTACTCTTGCGTATGGGAATTTATGTTAGGACCTTGAACAAACCTATAATCAATAATTAGCAATATTGACGAATTCTGTTTATTTTTTTCATTTTGGAAATTCGTTATTAAAGAAAACTAATATTGCTACGAATAATAATTACTCATTCAAACTTCTTGCCAGCACCAAATGTCCGCCTGTAAAAAATAGTTGTTTATTATAAAAGCGGCAAAATAATTGGAAGTTCTTTGGAAAAATCTGAAAAGTAGTGATGGCGGTGAGAAAATTCCCATAATTTATGCAGTGTAAAACATATAAAAATGATTGAGCACCCGTAATCACGACACGGATTATCCGAACAAAGCAATGAATGAAAGAATAAATATGTGATGGAATATTTCGAAATAACAAGTGGGCATGTTTCAAAAAAAAAGAAAAATTGTTCGGGACGTGATAGGTTTTGGTGTTGTAAACAACAATAAAATTATTAATAGAATGGATCTACGCAATTGAAAATAGCGAAAATAGCTTTCACTCGTGTTAGAAATGACATCATCATAAAATCAAGTGTTTCTGACACAGAAGTATGAATAGAAGCGAAGAAAAACAATAGGATGAACCACTGTTTTGCATGTAAAAGTGTGTATTGGAGAATATTGCTACGATTTACATGATTTTCATGAATAAAACAGATGCTGATAGAAGCTTTTTCGTTCTGGAACTTCAAAGGCATACAAAAATACGGCGTTATTCAAAGTCTCGATACATCGACAAAGTACTGAGATTTATGAATTCAAAGGTAAAAACTTGATCATATTGATGACTTAGAATATACCATGGAGATCATGTTTTTTGTCGATTTCTTTGTTCTCATGCATTTCGATAATATTTTTCTCCACTGAATATTAATGGCGATTGTTATATACAACGGGTCTTTTCGTTTTGTCCGAATTTCAAAGTTCTATCTTGACTATGTATGCCTTTCCATTGTTGAAACTGACGGACAAAGCCAAACACGTCGAGGCTTTCTCAAAATGGTATCAAGCGTCCTAAATACATAAACCTAGCTCGTCGATAGGCTACAGATTTGTCCAGAAGTTTGATTATATTGAAGGTATATCTAGCTGCAGCATGATGCATCCAGAAACTTTAATATTGATTTTTTAGGTTTTTTAAATACTGAGTATATACCGTTTTATAGTCTCGTAGAGATGCGGAGTCGATTTATCGTCTTCGGGTACACGAAAAAAAAAATACTTGCATCAAATCTATTTTCAACTTCGAGATGTTCAAAATTCTTCCGTTATTTATGAAAAACTTTGGGTGCATTTATTGAACATGAATGATTCTGCGGTCGTTACTGGATTCATGATCAAGATACGTGAAAGCGTATGTCCTAGGTTAACGTTTTGGAGATGCTATCGCGTATATTATACGCTCGCACCCTCGCCCTCTACTACCACCGTCACTTCATAATTTTTTCATGAAGAAACCATGACGAAAAATTGAAAACAATCTTTGGATTCTTAATAATTCGTAGATGAACTCTCCAGTGGTATTTTTATTTCAACTTTTATTTGCATCAATAAAGATATTGTCCTCTACAATGGGCGCAAGATCTCCTTTTGCCGATTTTTATTATCTCCACTCACTTTGCGAGTTTCCGGTTTTTATGAGCTGGTAATCGCTACTAGACTATGCTTTTACATCTATATATAGTGAGCAGTTGAGTATTTTTTATATGTTGGTAATGCCCTACATCAACTGTCGCCGATCTCGAGTCAGGCACCCCGAGACGAATATTGAGTCTCTGGCGCGGGGCATCAAAGTATCCGTCTCCGAAAGTCTCTCTCTGCGCCACGAGAGAAATTATTGGGAGACCCCTACCTTTCGGAGGAGGTCCAAGTATTTATAGGAGAGTCCGACCCTCTCAAATGCTTTAATTATTAATTATTTATTGATAACTTCGCCAATTTGAACGGTTGGAGATAATTACGTACTAATATATGCGTCATTAATCAATCTAATCATTATTATGAAAGTTGAAACACAAAAATGAAGTTCGCCCGAGTCGAAATATCTCGAAACGCGTAGGAGTAATTCATCATTGGTCGAGTCGAACGGCGAAATTCAAATTCGGCGCACTGTTGCGGCCTCCGGGCGGCTGGACGATTGATTATTTCCCAAAACGCGACCCCCAAGAACTAACTTGATCGCGACCAGTTACGTCCAAACGGAGACCAAAGTAAAGTGGGATCGTATTGTGTGGGATAAAACACTAAAGTGTACCATGCTAGGTTACGCAGGAATTCTAAATAGGGAAAGGATCACGCAGAGAGAGAGGGAAAATCCTTCTACTGATTAATTTAGAGATGTTTATTGGGGTACCAAAAACACAGGATTGTTACAAGAATCCAAGATAAAACCACTCAATATGATAGGAGAGATAGGTAAAACCGAGGTGAAGGAAGAATTCCAATTGATTCAAGACTTACAGTTGATGATAAAGGGGGGGGGGGGGGGGTAGAAGGTGCGATCACTCAGTCGCGTCGAGGGCAGACTCGGCGGTTCCCTCGAAGGTTGAAGGGGTAGCTCTCAATGATTTCTTGAAGAGGAGATGATTCTCGGGGTGTGAAAGTGAGATCGGTGAACTTGGAGATTCGTTGCGATGGTCTAGGTGTTCAGGGCGTTCACCTGGCAGGTGAGAAGGTGCCGAACCGGAGGTTCGGGCAGCGAAAAGGCAGGCCCCAATCTTCCGTCAGACCAGGGGTAGCGGGTCGCCTTCTCGTGGACTTCAGATGTCGGGTCACTTTATGGCTCGCTCGGTTTTCATTCACCAACAAAGCGAACGCTTAGTGCAGCTTTGTTACGATCTTTTGAGGCTGGACTATGTCGGTGGGTCGGTTAGCAGGTACTTGTCGCTCCGTACAAGTGTTGCCTTTTAAACCTGGAATGAATGAGTCCAGGGGAGTCCTCATTGCTAGTTTGATTTCTTCTTGCTTACGCAGCTCCGGCGTGGCAATTTCTGAAGTGGGTTGGCTCAACTAGTCTGCAATAGACTTACGCAGCTCAGGCGTAATTGTTAATGAAGACGGCCTCGTCTCGTAGGTAGGACTCCGCTTCCTCGAGGGTAGCTTGGCTGATGCAGGTGAAGACTAGCGATGAACCAACTTGGCGAATCAAGATGATGACACAAGGAAACTGAAGTGACAGACTAAGGTATTCGAAGTGAAGTGCCGTCAAGTCAAGTAACAAGTGAAGAAGAAGTAGTCTTCGCGGGTTGTGGCGGGATCATATATACCCTTGGTGGCGATCATCCCCCACCTAGGCCCGCGACCGCTATTTTACAGAGGAATCTCTCGATATGCCGGGATTAGGCACTCATCATGGCGGTCCTCTTCCGGGAATTCGGGAGTTCGTTGTCTTGTTCCGAGAATCGGGAAAACCGTTGACAGTTGCGATCGTGGCTCAAGTGGTGTGATCTCCGTATTCCCGATTTTTACGACGTCTCGGCCTATCAGCGAAGTCCAGTTGATTTTGGGTCCATTGTGGGAGAGGGGTTGCGCTTCCTGTCACTCACCTGTCGGTTCTAGGGGGCCTTTCAACGGCGGGGGTTGTTGCAGGACGGTCGCTCCCTCCTTGGGTTGGACGCGTCTCAAATCCGCAGCGGGGCGTTTAACCGTAATGCGTCTGGTGCCGGGCACCATGTCTTTGTTTTGCGGACCGTCGTGGCGCCGACTTGGCGACATAATTCTCATTAGGCTGACGTTTACAACCTGGCTTACTGGAGGGGGCGAGACGTCTCGTACCGTTTCCAGGTTTCAACCTGGGTCCAGGGGGGTGCAACTCCTGTGTACGAGGGGCATGAGTCATCCCTCGCTTGGTGGTAGCTGGACGTCCTTCCAAGTTCCAGCCCAGGGGTTATATCTCGGTTTCTGGGAATTGCTTCCGATAACCGGGAGGATTCTTAGTACTGGGGCACTTGATTTCGCATTCACCTTTTCAGTAACAGAAGAGGGGGGGAGGGAGTGAGGCCGCCTGAATCATCACCCTATTGTTCAATCCGCGCAGCTTCTCCCAAAAACCGTTGGTGAATTTCAAGATTACTGGAAAGGTCAAGAAAAACAGCGGGATCCGCGACACCTCCGGGGATGAAGAATTTGCAAAGTCCTCTTTGCAATAGCAGAACTTGATGTGTTAACTGAGTGATCGTTGGGGGGGTTACTTAATGCTAAAAAATTTAACAATTTTTAAACTATTCCTTCTCCTTAATTATTTACTTCATGCTGGGCGCATTATCCTTATAACATTAATTACTAGCGTCGTTGGGTTTATCTTGGTTTTTCGGTTGAACATAGTGGATTTTACATAAAAGCATAATTACATAATTTTTCATTCATCATTCAGTCATACATTCTACTTGTCACAACAAGCGTATTCTTTCTTCTTTTCTTTACAGGGCTTAGTTGTGAATTCTTCAGCGCACATTACAATTCATATTTAATGGGTTAGCCCCATCTTGTTATGATTGGATTACGCAATTAAGGATCCTAGTCCCATTCGAGGATAGGCACAGTACCACTCTTTCGCAGAGGACGGTCATTCGTCCTCATGCCAATCCTTATTTCTAGGGACACTCTCATGCAAAATGATATGATATGTTTGCGTGACACTAAAAGTTGCCGATAAACTTTGCACATTTTTGTTTCGTCGCGACTTGGGCCGAACAGCTCGATTTATTTCTTGGGTGTTCGAAGGGGTAGTTCCCTTTTGTAAAACGCATGCAAAATGCTGATAAATTATCTTACTTACTAGGGCTCTAATTTCCAAAGGTCTTATTCGACTGCGGTATAATTAATACAGAGTTGATTTTCAATGAACGGTAGACACTAGATTTCACACTCGAAATGGCTCCTGTGAGTCCTGTTTTACTTCTTCATTACGTTCTAATTTGTCGCTTTTAGCAATGTTGAGTTTTTGTTTGGCAGGGTCATTGCTACCAGTGGGAGATACGGGAGGCAAGGGTCGGACAAGACGTGGCTTGCGAGGAATAGAATTGTTCAGGTTGCATAATCGGTGGATTTTCCAACACCAAAGGTTCGGGTTCTGGACAGGTAGTTGAAAGGAAGGTAAAACTCAATGTTCGTTGGGGTCTGGTTCCCTGCAGGTGTTCGAAATTTCTGAAGGGTGACTCCTCCACTTGACTTTCATTGTCCGGGTTTTCTGGTTCCGCATTGAACCAGTGTATAGGAGGGATTTCCTCACTCGTAGCGTTACACCTTAATCGTCTAATAATAGTGGGTAGTCTTGTACACAAATATAAACAAAATACGATGACAAGGTTGGCGAGGATAAGAATTTTCAAAGGTGAGTCGATTTCCTCTCGGATTACAGATGTTGTTAGTTGATGAGTTTTTTGAGTGAAATTACGTCTAATTAAATCTAAGGGGATCGTTTTTGTAGTAGTACGTTTTTGTGTAGACAATTTAGTTCCGCTTTCATTGAGGTTTTTACACTATATAACCAGTGTCCAGGTCGACGAAGGGGTATCCAATAATCTGTTGGTGCACCCGTGATGATGACATTACAGGACAGTAAGGTTACGTTGCTTAGCATACGATACAAGGCGATCTCACATGGTGTATTACGTGTCATCATATGAAGGATTTTGGGAGGTAGACAACTGCGGTAATCCCTCGCCCTTTTACAGGATTTAGATAGATACTCATGAGTAATAAATGAGAACCGTACCCCGTTCGCGGATATCCATAAATATCTGGCTGAGGGCACTACGTACGCGTACACCTCGGTCTTGTTACCAAGACGTTGCAGGACGGGATGTGAGTGGATTTGATACACTTTTTCTGGTGTATCTCTTATCAAATATCAATCTTTGTGATGATGATGACACGACCGTCTTTCATGACCTGGTCGGTCTTCGTTATTTCTCTTAATTGTAACAATCCTACACCGTCTCTAGGCAAGGGAATGAACGCACTCCCTTCTTCGGTTGACAGTTCGGCTAGAGTCTCTCGAAGTGATGTAGGTTTGAAGGTATAAGCATAAATTAGTCCGAGTTTCGCGTCTTTTATAACGTCGAAGACCGTACTCATTAAATTGTTTCGCGCTTCGGCAATAATTGGTAAGACTTTCGTGATATTATTACTGATTTGGTCCTTCTCTTTGACTGATGATTCGGCTATTGTTCCTTGAAGGTTTTCATATTGGACGCGTGGATTCGTTATTGCTTCCGAATGGAAGCTTTGTAATCGCCCAAATTTAAGATTCCCATTTTTTGTCATATGTCAACTTAATATGACCCAAGGAATTCGAAAATGCAATTTTTCGACCGTGTCCGAATGTATATGTATATGTGTATATGTGTGTGTATGTGCTATTTTTATTTCATTTATTTTTTTTTATTGCTAACCCGCATCTCTAGCCAATTGCATCTTTTTCTATTCAAATTTAGGTCTCATTGAACCCTATCTATCGCCATCAATAGAAATTGATTTTATTCAACCGTTTTTATAATTTTTACATTTTTCGAAAATTCGGTTTTTTCACGATAGCTCAAAAAAAAATCATCTGAAACCATTAAATCACCACTTAAAAAATGTGTCCTGATCTGCACTTGACCGAGTTCGAAGATGAAGGTCACAGCAATAATCATTCTCTTAATCTCTGTCAAATTGCTTTTTTTTAAAAGAATACTAGGGCCATATTCCTAGAAATTTACTTATCTCATATAATCTTTTTTTTCAATTTACAATTGATTTGAATTTAAAATGTCCTGTTAAAATAAGCATATGTTATATGATTTTTAAGTTTATTATATTCGCTTTCAAATGGTTGGTGTTTCGTCCTCGAAACTTGATCCGCATTCAAGTTATAATTTTCCGAATATCGCAATAGAGTCACATTGCATCTTTTGTTATGTTTCACGCTCAATCGTATAATACACATATAAAGACCGGCAAGGATTCGAAATTGCAGGTTCGAACACAATACCATATTTATCACAAAAATTCAATTTTATATTTGTAAAGATTTTCCATTGTAATTTTCTTTTAAGGATGAATTACAATGGAACGTCAATGTGCATCACTTCAAATTGTTTCTTCAAAGTTGTAGGCTATGATTTTTATGATTTTTTTTCACCACACCACAAAATTAAGATAATGGTAGTCGGTATGTGTGGAATCCGAATTGAAATTGATTATTCATAATGCTGGGATTCGTTATTTTGTAGAGGTAAGCAAATTCTATATTTCGTTGTTAATTAACTTGAGCACATGACAAAAAACGTCGATAAGAAGTGAGCGAAAATGAAACCATTTTTTTATATTTGAATGCTCATAATTTAAAAATCAAGTAAAATGATAAAATGATACTACATATATGCAATATATCGTCAGATGAGCAGTTGAAAATAGAACCTGAATCAAAATTCCAGAGCGTTACAGGACATACCATTTCATGTTTAAATGTTCGGGAATCAAAGCATAGTCCAAACCGCGAACTAAAAGTAGTCTTATATGATAGGGCATTCTCCTAGCATTCAAATGATGGTAGATACCCATAATGTTTCATTAGCTGAGATTCTGAAAATACCCTCAAAAGAAAATGTGCGAGCGTAACGTGACATGACATTTCATGTCCATTTTAATGTTTAAAACGCTATAAATTCCGTACGGGTTAACATACGGGGCTGAAATAACAACCATTAGAAAGCAAATTTCATAAGCTTCAAAATGTTATACAATATGTATTCCTCAAAATAGAGGGTTTAGAGAGGAAGTGTCGGCTGACTCAGAGTGACAACGAGTTTTTTAATAGGGATATTTCAACGATTTCTGCGCATATCAGTCAGGAGATACATACAATTATAGTTGAAAAACTTTATTTAAGTTTTCATTTCAGAGCAATACAAAGTTTAGCACTCTTATCGATGACGGGTTGAGGTAAAAAAAACAAAGGCAAGAGAACATTTCGAATGAGAGGCTGAAGAATAGTTCTCTCTTAGTCATCGTTATAGGAGAAAAATATGATGATTACCTTCTTCTCTCTCATTGAAATAGATTCCAGAGACATGAATGCGCTGCCCTAAGTTAGTAATTTTGGATTAATGCTAAATCTATTATAGTCGAGTATATCGGGAACAAATTCATTTCTTATATTGAAGAGCACATGAATTTAAAAATAAGTGGGTTTGTTAAATTAGACGTAGCATTGATAGAACAAATTGTCAAGATTGGCAAAAAAAAACTAACATTATGAAAGAGAAATGCTAATTTCAGACGAGAGGGTTGAAGGAAAGAAAAGAATGGATACCGATGGAATGCAAATGGAAAATTAGAGGTTTTAGCGATTCGTTACATTATTCCCTCCTATGAAAAAAAGATTGCCGTCTCGACAATCAAATAAAATTCTTGTTATGAGCAACTGCAATATCGGTTTCAAGGAAAAATTGAGATTTGAGTTACCTGGGGCCCATAACCCATGTTCTCTTTGAAAACCCAGACGGAAAATGAATAAGAGAATAGGACTAGATTCAAATGAAATTGTCAGAGTCGGGAGCTTGGATGAAGTTGAGGTTTTTGTCGTGGCAGGTGGGGTTTTGGAAGATCTTGATCAGTTAATCTGAAAAAAGGAGATAAAACTGGACAGAATCAAGTCTAATAAAAGGGAAAGGAGTTTATGGAAATGAAAACAAAAATTCACTGAAAGAATCAATGAGAATTGAGAAGTTATGCGTAATCACTATTTCAAGAGTCTTTCCCTGAAAAATAAAAAAAAATAATAATAATTAATGAATCGATTGTGAAACATGGACAGACATAGATCGCAGAATAATGATCTAGGTAAATGTCTAGAAAAGAATGTAAACACAGCTGATTACGGGTGATTTGAATTCGCGTTGAAATTTCGGGTTTATATTATTTGGTGGCCCTTTTCTAGACATTTACCATGATCTAATATGTCAAATCAAAGGGATGAGGCTCCAATTTTGATAGAAATTGGATGAATTTGCCATATTATAAATGTGGATTGCTTTGGTTTAAAATGTGGAGATCTTTGAATGTGATATTGAATAACCATTCGGAAGCATATTGCTAATTTATTAGCAAAGACACCTATATAATATGCGATATAAGATCAATTCTCCACTTGTTTTTTATTACTTCCTTCGAGTGAAAGGGAGAAGAAATGAGAGGAACAATTTTAAGATTCTCTGTAGAGTGGGTTTTTAGGAAGGATGAGCGGTTTTATCTTGGATTGATATAATAATCCTGTGTTTTTAGTACCCCAATAAACATCTCTAAATTAATCAGTAGAAGGATTTTCCCTCTCTCTCTGCGTGATCGTATCCCTAATTAGAATTCCTGCATAACCTAGCATGGTACACTTTAATGTTTTATCCCACACAATACGATCCCACTTTACTTTGGTCTCCGTTTGGACGTAACTGGTCGTGGTCAAGTTAGTTCTTGGGGGTCGCCTTTTGGGAAATAATCGATCGTCCAGCCGCTCGGAGGCCGCAACAAAATTTTGGCGTCCGAACAGGGACTTGATTGTTATAAAACGGGGAAATGATGGGTTTACGCTCGGGACGAAAACTCGGGGGAACGAAGAAGAAGAAGGAAAGCAAATCTAGAGTAAAGGCTAGCAGTGAAAACGAACTTCCCCAAAAAATGGCTCTTCTCGTGCTATTAGAATCTAATAATGAAAATATTGGACCTTTCAGCGACGGAGACACGACGGGACGCTTGTCTCCGCCTCGCATTCACGAGGAAGAATCCTCTGATCAAGATGATCTTACTTTACAAACTATTGTGTCAAACTCATACGTCCATTTCGAAAACACGATAAATAATAAATTAGACAACGTCGCTCCCACGACAAGTATACCGGGAATTAAAACTACGCCTCTTACAAATACGGGCGCGATCCCTAAAAGAGTTGAATTCTCCAACACTATGATGGATTCCAGAGCGCTTTTGCGTAACGATGCGTTTCTAGAACAATTAAGAAATAATGAAAGTATTCCAGCCGAACAGTTGAAAATTATGAGAAATTTTATCCAAATCGAACGAAGCGCGATAACAGAAGTTTATAGTGCCGGAGTCCTTCCCCAAGTTGACGAACAATGCAACGGATTCCTCGGACCGAACGCTAAACAGACTGAAACGCGGAACCGCTCGGGACGGTTTCTCGAAAATGACCATAAAGCATTAGAATTCCCACAAATAATGGGACCCAATCCGCCACCTAATGTAAATGCCCCTCTGGCATCTAGCCGTTTGGAAGTAGTACCGAAATTACCAACGTTCGCACCCCCGCAACCAATAGAACCTTCCGCTAACGCAAGGACCATGACAAACACAAGTTATCCATGCCCTCACGATAACCCACAGAAATATGAGTCGGAGCTGAATAAAATTCCCTTTGCCAGCCCGATCATTTCACAAGCATTCTCGGATAGAATTAATTCACTTGCGATAAACCCCACGGTAAACTCTATCAAGACTAGTCAAGAAAAAACACCCGAAATGACGCGAAAAAGCAACCCCGTAACGACGGTAATTCAGCAAGCAGTGACGCTAGTTCATATGCTCCGGTAAAATCACACCCAAGTAAACTAAATCACGTGAACAGCCAAGCTTTTAAAACCGCTCGCTCATTTTTATCCACTTATCCATTTGAGACCCCCCAACGGGTACACACGGTCCAGAACGGAGGATCGAGAAATCGGAGACAGGAGTATAGCTTATTCCCTCCCAAAACGCC
>NW_011887751.1:1210811-1257056 GCF_000806365.1 Fopius arisanus
TGGAAGTAGTACCGAAATTACCAACGTTCGCACCCCCGCAACCAATAGAACCTTCCGCTAACGCAAGGGCCATGACAAACACAAGTTATCCATGCCCTCACGATAACCCACAGAAATATGAGTCGGAGCTGAATAAAATTCCCTTTGCCAGCCCGATCATTTCACAAGCATTCTCGGATAGAATTAATTCACTCGCGATAAACCCCACGGTAAACTCTGTCAAGACTAGTCAAGAAAAAACACCCGAAAATGACGCGAAAAAGCAACCCCATAACGACGGTAATTCAGCAAGCAGTGACGCTAGTTCATATGCTCCGGTAAAATCACACCCAAGTAAACTAAATCACGTGAACAGCCAAGCTTTTTAAACCGCTCGCTCATTTTTATCCACTTATCCATTTGAGACCCCCCAACGGGTACACACGGTCCAGAACGGAGGATCGAGAAATCGGAGACAGGAGTATAGCTTATTCCCTCCCAAAACGCCGCAAATCGAAAATAATTACTTAAATTCAATCCGCGATACGAATAAAGAAATTTCCTCAGCTCTGCTCCGGTACACGGGCCCCCTTTTCAAAGATCAAGCGGAACCAAACGCAGTAAGATACCCAAGGGCAGGCCAAACTTTTGAACCGCTTCGCCCACCTGGATTGAGCTCACTCCCTTATGCTTTTACGCAAGGTATCACTGTGACGTTACAAGACGCGCTATCAGCAATTCCAGAATTCGAAGGAGACCCTTCCCTTTTTCGTGAATTTGCTGAGGGTTGTGAGAAAGTCAAAAATATGGTCGACTCAAACATGGAATCTAATTTAACCAAATTAACTAGAAATAAATTAAAAGGCCCTGCCAAAAATGCTATACAAGGCCGCCAATTTCATTCCGTGAATGAATTAGTAACCTTTTTACAAAATATGTTCGCGCCAATTGAATCCTTCGCACAATTACAAGGTACATTAGGACGATTAATGCAAGAAAAATACGAACCTGTCGTCGTATATGGAAACCGAGCTAGGCAATTAATGCTCGGTATTTTTAACGCTTATTCAAGAAATGGCGGTTGCCAGCGAAGTTTTAAGATTGACACGGAACAAGAAACCATTCGTTGTTTTACACGAGGATTAAATTACGGCCTCAAGGTGAACCCCACTAGATGTATTGACCTAGACGCGGCAATACGCGAAGCAATCGCGGCCGAGAAGGAAAAACAGGCGCGAGACGAATTACACGGGAATAGTCCAATCTCCCAGTGGCCCCAGCCAAAGGATAACACTCAGAAAATTAGAAAAGATCTTAAACGACCGGAAAACGCTAGAATAAACGCCGTTCAGGAAGAAAAATTTTGTGAATTTTGTCATAAAACCCGTCACACGGAACAATATTGTTGGATAAAGCACGGGTATCCAAAACCCATAACTTGTGACTTCTGTAAACTTAAAGGCCATACAATACAAAAGTGTTGTAAAAGAAAATATTTCGAAGCAAGGAGACAACGTGCAAGGGAGTCCCAACGCCAGAATTCGGTAAACGGGCCCCGCCCCTCCACGTCCGGCGAGCATACGGAGGAGAAGGAAGCCAATTGCCCCATTTAAGCCAACCAAACTTTCGAAGGGATGGCCATGCAATCAACATAAATAATACCTTCAATACACCAACAATAATTCTGAAGCGACCTAATGCTCAAACTCCATTTACACTAATGATCGACACAGGCGCGGAAATAAATTTAATTAAACAAGGCGCGTTAACTCCTGCCGATGAAATAGATTCATCAAAAGTTATTCAAATAAACGGAATAGCCTCATCTGGATGGCTCACTCTGGGCACAGTAACGATTTCATTGTTCGGGCAAGATACTTGTTTTTATGTAGTGGGAAACGATCTAGGAACTCAACAAGATGGATTCCTAGGAACGTCTTTTCTTATCTCGCGATCCGCTAAAATTAACTACGTCACACGAAAATTGGAATTAAAAGATCGAGAAATCAGTTTTTACACCCAAGATATAATTATCCTTCCTCCCCGAACCAAGAAAATGATCTTTCTAACGGTAGCGGACAACTCCCCTCCGGTCGGTTACATGCCAAGAATGACATTTGACAAAAAGGTATTCATCGGCCAAGCACTGGTATCAAACCACAATGGGAAATTCTTCCTGAGTGCAACGAACACGTACACAATACCGAAACTCAGCAAATTTTCCCCCGTTACCCTAGAAGAGTATGAAGAAGTAGATCACACCCGCATGGCTTACCGAATAGCCTGTGTGAGCAAGGGGAGTGGACCCGAAAAATTCGAGAAATTAAGGGAGTTACTTAGATTACAGGATTTAAGTGAGGACGAACGGGACGAAATTTACTCACTAATAAAAGAAACCCAAGATGTCTTCCACATACCTGAGGAACCCTTGGGGTGTACCCACACAATGACTCACAAAATCGTAACTAGTGATCCACTACCCATAAATACCAAGCAATATAGATATCCACCTATCCACAAGGAGGAAATTAATCGCCAAATCGATGAAATGTTAAAATCAGGAATAATCGGGACCTCAACGTCACCGTATAACTCTCCGCTATGGATAGTCGCGAAGAAACCCGACTCCACAGGAAACAAAAGATGGCGACTTGTGATCGATTTTCGCGCTCTAAACGAAAAAACTATTGGAGACGCATATCCACTACCTCAAATTACTGAAATCCTCGATTAACTCGGCGGTGCCCGATATTTTTCCGTGTTCGAGCTCGCATCAGGGTTTCATCAAATCCCGATGGAAGTCACGGATAAGGCTAAGACAGCCTTCTCTACCCCGCACGGTCATTATGAATACAATCGAATGCCTTTCGGTTTAAAAAATGCGCCTGCAACATTCCAACGACTCATGGATCAAACATTAGTCGGACTACAAGGCCAAGAAATGTTCGTTTACTTAGACGATGTCGTAATTTACGAAAAATCGCTGCAAGAACATAGGCAAAAATTTTTGAAGCTAACGGAACGGCTAAGAGAAGCCAATCTAAAACTGCAACCCGATAAATGCGACTTTTTAAAAAGAGACGTCGCCTATCTGGGACACATAATAGGCCAAGACGGAGTCAGGCCTAATCCAGATAAAATAAAAGCCTTAAAGGCTTTCCCTGTCCCTAAAACCCCGAAAAATATCAAGGAATTTTTGGGTCTGGCAGGTTATTACCGCCGGTTTATTGAAGGCTTTTCTCGTATAGCCAAATCATTGACAGCCCTTTTGAAGGACAAAGTGCCTTTCGAATGGAAGGAAGAGCAACGAAACGCTTTTGAAACCCTTCGAAATCATTTAGTAAGCGCGCCCATATTGCAATACCCAGATTTTAGCAAGCCGTTTAATGTCACAACGGACGCATCTAATTACGCAATAGGCGCAGTCTTA
Source organism: Fopius arisanus (assembly GCF_000806365.1). NCBI lineage: Eukaryota > Metazoa > Arthropoda > Insecta > Hymenoptera > Braconidae > Fopius > Fopius arisanus. Next base: position 1,214,221 of record NW_011887751.1, read on the forward strand.
AGTCAGGGAGATATCGGAAAGGATCTCCCTATTTCCTATGCATCGAGAGTTTTGAATAAGGCGGAGATAAATTATTCTACTATTGAAAAAGAATTATTAGCGGTAGTATTTGCCGTCAGACATTTCCAACCATATCTATATGGACGCCAATTTACGTTGGTTACGGATCACAGGCCATTGGTGTGGCTCAACAGTGTCAAGGACCCCACGTCTAGATTACTACGTTGGAGGATCAAACTTGAAGAATATGAATATAAAATTGTTTATAAGCCGGGCAGCGCAAACGTTAATGCTGACGCACTCTCTAGGAATCCGGTGTTGGAAAACGACGATGCCGAAGAGGAAAATAAATCTATAATGGAGCAGGAGTCAAAGAAACCCTCTCCCAGTTTAAATACGAAAAGTATACACGTGGTAACGCGGAAAATGGCTAAGGAGGCCAAAGATAACCGTAAAATTGAATCGATTCCAAGGGTCGAAGCCCCAGCTGCCCAGGAGGGCCCAGTGTCGGGCAGGTTGAGACCACGCACAAAGGCAATTACGCACGGTGGAAAACGCGTGCCACGGGACCAGCACTTGGAAACTATACCTGAGGAAATCCCCCAATCCCAGGGAGAGCAAGTGGATGATCCACCACCTGCAGAGAATGGTCAACCGCACGACCACTTGAAACGAGTGGTTAAAACGCCATCGCAGGCCAATCCCGAAAAATTAAAGACCATTAACGATAATATAATTTTTCGACCGGGAGCGGTCTTATGCCTCTTCACTACCGCTGGTGAACCCATTGATACAGGGGCACAATTATTACAGAAATACAAGAAGGTGAAGGAGTTGATGAATGGGCCTCTCAAGTCTGGAGAAATACTTGTCCAACGTGAAAAAGGGACTATTTGTTACAAAGCCATTTGGGATGGCGTAATGGATATGGAAGAAATCCTGGAAACTCTGAGAAATCTGCTGTTGAAAAATCAGAACAACACACTATATTTCTCCAACACCCCCGATGGTGTCTACACCACTTCATGGGAAAGCTTCAAAGAACAAGTAATCGAAGCCTTTAAAGAGACCAACGTCCAGCTAATCATCACTCTTAATACTATAATAATACCGAGAGACGCCGATAGACCAGAAATCATAGCCGAGGCACACGCATTCATGATAGGCGGACACAAAGGTGTGACTAAGACATGTGCTCGTTTGAAACAAAAATACAGATGGGATGAAATGAAGAGGGAAGTCAGAGACTTCATCAGAACTTGTTCAAGCTGCCAGAAGAAGAAGCTATTGCGCATGAAGACGAAGCAACCCATGATAATTACAGATACTTCGATCGACGCTTTCGATCGCGTGGCATTGGATATAGTGGGCCCGTTGCCTAAAACTAAGGCTGGACATATATATATACTGACCATGCAAAACGACTTAACGAAATATTGCATGGCTGCCCCGCTAGCAGAGGCCTCCGCAGCCGAAGTAGCGACGGCCTTAGCTAAATACCTCACATCTTTATTTGGAACTCCTCACACGATCTTAACTGATCAAGGAGCGAATTTCATGAGCAAATTAATGAAGTCATTAGCTAAATGCTTCAAAATAAAACAACTGCGGACAACAGCTTACCACCCACAGTCGAATGGAGCTTTCGAACGATCTCATCGAGTTTTCACTACACTTTTGAACTCTACTCTATCTCTTTTGGAAACACAAAATAATCAAACAAAACCGGAGTAAAGACTACGACTGGATAAAACAACAATTGGAAATTTCGCTTACAGCTAAAAGAAAAAGGATGAACGAAAAATTTCGCAAGAGTATCGTCATTGACGCTCAGGGGTTCATAGACGACTATGGAAACCTCATACCCAAAGAAGTCTCTTGGAGTTACATAGACAATAGCATAGAAATACACGCCTTACTCGACCCACCCTGTGACGCAGACCGTTTACTTGAATCAACCCGAATAGTGAACAAACAACTTACTAATAGAAGGCACGCCATACCATGGGAAATCAAGGGACTTACCCGGGAGCCTTTGAGGAATCTTATTTGGGAAATTCCCCGCGACGTCGAGACGATCTACGTCTACTATCGTGAAGTCGCCAATCTATTTAACAACGGACCCCATCAAACAGTCCATGTTCTAGCAGGAGAAATGCCCCAAATAGACGGCCTAGCGTCCAAGAAAAACGGGCTATGCAGCTACCATCGGAGTCGTACGGGATTTACTTGTACGAGAAACAATGTGTTGAAACTGAAACATTGGCTGCTAACCGCTGGAAAGGACTTACGCCTGTCGCGGAAAATATATATGCAATGGATTCCTCCCGTCAGGCAGAGGCAAAGGAAAGGAGGTGTTTGCCATCCCGAGTTCAACGCCAGATCCGTCTGCGAACATATATGATGTGGACCAATTGAGCAGCGGACCCCAAGGTGTTGGCCGCACGAGGTTTCTTTTATTCTGGAATAGGAGACATAGTTATATGCTATCACTGCGGCATGCACCTCGCCCAATGGAGGAATGGCGAGGTTCCCTCTCTCCGTCACCTCATAGTAAACAAAACTTGTTACGTAATGACCGCCCGAGTCAATTTTCATCCAATATGGGAAATACAGAATCACCCTATATGTATTCACCAAAGGCGCAATTTCCCAACAATGGGTCAAACCCATCTTCTCCCACAAAATCTACGGCGGCAGCTACAGCAGGGCACAACACCCCTGCAGCCCCACGAGAGTTCGAGTACGAATTCCCCCCGACGTCACTTCCTGAATTCAACCGAGAATTCAGAAACCCATCAGCACTCGATTATTCCCATTTGAATAATCAGACGCCCCACACCCTGTGAAGGCAAAAGGCGCAACCGCACCCACGAAGAGTTGAAATAAATATCTTCTGATTTATCAATCTGACTTCTCTTTGAGTGCTCTCTTGCCCACATAGTAGGCTCCTTTGCATAATTACCAACATTGGCTTGATCCTGGATATATATATATATACATATATATGTATTTAAAAAAAAAAGAAAAATTGACTACTAAAAATACTTGCATAGGCACGCCGGTCTACCAGCACCACTGCCATGACACTTCGTCCCCCATAAATCATGGAAACACGGGTCTTTGTCGTCAACATCCAATTCTTCAGGCCTCTGTTGCGAGAGAGGACGATGAAGGAAATAGCTATTTACTCTTTGGAGGACAAACGAGTATATCACTGGTTTGTACGCCCCCCCATTTTCATGAAATGTACCCATGCAACCGTCCGACGCATTTACCAGCAACGTAAGAAAAACGAGAAGTTTTAAACCATGATCTCACTTACGGCGAGACAATAGAGGAAATCGAAAGAACAACGCTCCAAGCGGAACTCTTTTATGCCACTAGTAGAGACACCATTGAATGGTTACTCAGCAATTTAACATGTAAAATCTCAGGTGCCGTGCCATCATTAGAATGGTTACCCCAAAGTAGGAAAAGGTGTCCCCTACACAAACTCACTCGACACGCTTCATCTGCATGTGCCTATAACGTACTCGCACGCGTTTTATAACCGCTTAAACTAAAATCTCCAGAGCCCTGAGAGGAAGAAAGACAGAACGATGGATTATAAGAGGGAATATATGCGATTACTCAGCTTTACCTAGTGGCCTTACCCGATCTGGAGTAAAAATGTCTCTCCAATAAAACTGGCCGCCGCTGGATTTTTTTTTGCCGAAGCACCAGATATTGTACAATGCTTCGAGTGCAATTTAACTATATGGAATTGGACCCCAGAGAACGAGCCTTAGAGGTTGCACCAGATACTAGGACCAGATTGTAGTTTCATACGCGTTGAACCCTGCGGAAACGTTGCCATCTACAGGGAATTTCTCAACAACCCGTCCAGTTTTGATATACAATATCACCATTATATCGCCGGATACTATCACCGAAACGAGCCTGGAATATAGGAACTTCAACGTACCAGCCAGGAATACAACACCAATTCTTACACAAGCCAGAATGATCGACACCCCAGTACCGTCACACGTCGCGCTACCGCCGATCAGAGTTAGCGCGCCGCCAATCGGCCCTGCCGTCGCAACGAGAACCGAAATGCCTTTACCAGCGAGAGAAACACGCGAAGAGGAATCCGATCGCACCCATCTCCTGTGCAAAATTTGCCTGGAAGAACCATTGCAAGTTGTTTACCTCCCCTGCGGACACATCATTACTTGCAAAACATGTAGTAAACATTTGAAAGTCTGTGGCATATGCCGCAAGAAAATCAAGCAACGCAAACAAATATTCATCCCATAAATTCGTGACCACGAAACTTTCAAATTCTCCTCTTAATCATTTTTCATTTAATATATCAAAACTCTCGATTTACTCCGCAATACACTGGCATGACCCTACTTCCCCCCCTACGACACAAAACACCCTGCGAAAAAACAGAAAATTTCAGTTCACTATCATTCCCGTAGAGAATCATAAGGATACAGAACTACGTGATTGACATACAAGTTAGCCTCGATAAGGATCGGAAAAGAACTCCGAAAGAAATCGCCATCGTCGGAATAGAAGGAAGTGTCAGCGGCCACTGGATCATCAAACCATACCACCCATCTAGTCTTTTGTCTAGAGGTATCATAAAAGCTAATAGGACCAACTCACGTTTAAATCATGGAATCGAATGGAACGAGGGAGACTCAGAATTGTCAAGCCTGGAGAGAATACTCCAAAATATCTCCCACACCGCAACAAACATGTATGTTGTAAACAAGGAAAATATTCCTTACCTTGAAACGATAATTTCCTGCAAGCTAGTGGACCCAGAGGTTTACATGCCAGACGCCCTGCCACTTATCACTGACCAATGCCTTTTTCATGGGGTAGAACGACGAGGAAGGTACAACTGTGCGCTCAACCGCGTTCTCAGGGTTAAAAAGTGGTTGACCAACAATGAAGGTGCTTTCAACAACCTTGAACGCGACGACACATGGAACCACTTTATCCGGAAGTATTCGAGCCATCAAATCCACGAAGAAGTTTCTATAACTGCGAAACTCTGGTTTAAGAGAAGAGAAAAATTATACTCCCAGTTACAACAGTACTTTCACAGTCTCCAAAACCAATTGCTTTCTCTGCACACGCTTAAATTTTGACACAAATGGCACTGTGTATACAATAATCTATTCCCAATCGCACAATCCCCCCTTTGAAAAGGGAGAGAAACTCTGATTAGTCACAAAGGAATTTCTCCTCCTCCTCTGTTTCAGATGATTATTCAACTAGTCCTAGTCTTAAGTACGATTATTGGGCGCAGTTACGAGTTTCTGGCGTACGATTGTGGTACCCAAAGTGCAAACATCACGACAATTTCCCTCTTAAACGTAAAAAAATGCAACATCGAAGCAAGGGAACCCATCGTGATGGACACCTACGTGAAGCTCCTCCAAGTATCTAGATTTAAAAATGTTCACGTTAAAACCTGTCGAGTATACCTCGATCGAAGCGTTTTCAGGTGCGGAATGGTCTCGCACATTTCGGCCGTTCACAACGGCCTAGCAGAGTACTTAATTGACATAAGTCCGGAAGTGTGCATTGACATGCACGAGTACCTGAAGTGGCGATATGGAGATCACCTATTCATCGCTTTGAGAGCGAATGAGACAGTTTGGCGGAATGCTCCCCTAGCTGGGAAGCTCGATTCAAGCGGATCTTGCGAAGGAGGAACGTATAGTGATAATTATGGATCGTGGGATGAAGCCATTGTGCAAGGGAAATTCCAAATCCGTTTAGAAGACTACTACGCAGCCGTCAATCTTGATGAGAATAAAGTTTATTTAAAACATGGGAGGCATTGCCTCCTGTCCAGGGGCCGATGCCTAGACAGCGACGGAGCAAATGCCTATTGGAGCCGTATACCTAGAAGCAAGTGTAGTTTCGACAATTGCGATGAATTATATATAGGACCGGCCAAAAGAATTTACGATAATACGACAACCATAAAAGGAGTAGAGGAAGTATACTCAGTAGAAAAGGGTGACGTGACTTTCGGGCTAACTAAAAAAGGAGTAGAGGAAATATGCGGCCGCCCCTTGATTAGAACAGATCATCCAAGATTATTTATACGAGAAATAAAGAAAGGAGAAGTAGAAGCGGACAGGGTGCCTATATCAACAAATAACTTGGATTTAATGTCATACGTGAACAGCAAATTCATCTACGTGGAAAAACATCTCGGGCAGCAAATGAGGAACCTGTACATTGATGTCCTCACTCAAAAGTGCGAACTGGAAAGGCAAGTCATTGAAAACTCACTTCTGATCGCCTACAGTAAACCAGCGGAATTTGCTATGCGGATAATGAAGGAGCCAGGGTATATGGCCACCACAGCCGGCGAGGTCATTCACATTGTCAAATGCCTACCTGTTCCGATTACCCTAGCAAGAGAGAGTACCTGCTACAGTAATCTACCTGTAAAAGTTAACAATGTGACGATGTTTGCGACACCACATACCCACATATTACTAAAAACAAGCCAGAAAATCAACTGCAACGCAGTCATTGCCCCTATGTATGATATCGATGGGACATGGGTGAGATTGAACCCTGAACCAGGCCCAGCCGCTCAGCCAGGCGAATTGCAACCTCAAGCTAGGCCTACCTGGAAATATCAAAATCTAGCGAGTTTAGCTATCAGTGGAATTTATTTAATCGAGGATCTGGAGCGATTACACGATCATTTGATTTGATTTGATCCCGGAGGAATCAACAGCAATACTTGATGCTTTTGCCAGAGGAACAATGGGCGAAGTGGTGGACTCCTCGCGATATAACTTTGCGAATCTCCTTGACGGACCTTCAATTCAAAAAATCGCAGAAAAGGCCACAGTCAAGCTATGGGGATGGCTAACCGTCTTTGGAACATTCAGCGCGGGAATTCGGCTTTCTTATGATAGCAAAAGTCGTTAAATTCGTGATTGACACATTTATCCACGGATACGCTCTTCATCCTGCATTCGGATGGGGAATATGAATCATTGGAGCTGCCTGGGATTCCGTTACAACCTTTATTCTACATTTCAAGGAACGCGCATTCGAGGAACCTGAAAAGGAAACGGAATCGGAGAAATCAAGGGAAAAAACGGAAAATCCCGCGCCAGCCTTCCCCTCATCACCGGAATAACCAACTCCAGAAATATACCCTGGAGCAAAGCTGCGACCATACCTATGGACCCATTGCGAAGTGAATACTAACCAACCGTAATACCAAAAAATGGGACCCAGCTGATCGCCATAAAACAAGATTTTTACGATGATCCCCGCTTTTTAAACGTAACGAGAAAACTCACGATGTTTGCGTTTATTATTCTATATAAGCCGCGACGCCGGGATTCCGCGCGCCTACAATAAACATCCGTGAATCCTCTAAACCATAATTCTTCGTCAACAATAAACAACGGAAAGGAACGTCACACCTTTGCCTGATTAATCAAGAGTAGAATGAGGTCACCTGGTCCCCATGTTTTGAGGACAGGCCCAGAGCGGGACACCCCTGGATTTAGTTTAGTTTAGAGTTTGTGTTTCGCGTTTGTGTGTGTGCCAAATTTTGTAGGTGTTGCGTTCGTTTTTTGGGTGTGTATCCCATGTTTTGCGTGCTGAGTGGGTTATGCTGTATGTTTTGTGAATTGATATTAAGAACTTTGACGTTTGTATAAAAAAAATACTTACAAAAAAAAATGCCACAAAATGTGTTAAAAAAAAAATGTAATACAAATTTTTTATGTAATCAAAAAAAAAAAATTGTACGATGGGATTAAGAAAAATTTTACAAAAAAATCTGTTTTGCGTGCGTATGAACTAATTTTAAGATAACTTTGATAACAAATGTATCACCTCCCTTCATTATTAATGAATAAAGAAAAAAAAACTTAAAAATAAATTATACACCTCTTCCATTATTTACCCTACCCTTTAAAAATTAAGTCGTTTTCGGTTTTCGAAAAAAAAAACCCTCGTTTCGTCATAAAAAAAACACATATGGATAACAAAGTATCCGCGGATCAAAAATGGGTCCAATCACGCGATTCAAAGAAAAGCTATCGATAAGAATATCTTGAAAAGGCGAGGAATGACCCCCAAGGAACTACGACACAGTTGCGCGTATAGGTCCTTACTTCAAGAAATAATTGTAAAAGGGATTTATGAGTTAATCCTCGTCTCAATGAAAAAGGGGAAGAAAAACAATAGGAACAAAAATGCTCCTCAAATGGCGACATTCTTGTGGAAAGAGCGAATAAGTGATAGGCTCACCGCTACTGGTCATTCACCTTCCTTTCCGCGGCGTAAACTGAATTCGGTAATGAAACAACTAATTAGTGTAACCAATCAAAAATCAATACGAAGGATAGGAGTAGCAATTAACAGAAACGCGTGGGAAAATTACGACAATAAATATGTATGACGCATTTAGCATCTCTGTGATTCAGCAACCGTGACCATAAGAGTCCTGCTGGATTGTCCCATGCCAATGAACTATTCAAAAGGGAATCTTCCAAGAAGGGCGTGAAGAGATGAATATCATAAGTAGCTGAAACCACGAGTTTTCGGTAGTTTCGATAAAACCGCTCATCCTTCCTAAAAACCCACTCTACAGAGAATCTTAAAATTGTTCCCCTCATTTCTTCACCCTTTCACTCGAAGGAAGTAATAAAAAAAAATGTCTGGAGCATCCGAATATGATCCCTCAAGTGTGTTTTCCTAACCAACAGGACTTATCATTACAGTCTGTCCTATTAGGGAATTATGGGTTTCTGGGAATTGCCTCCGATAACCGGGAGGATTCTTAGTATTGGGGCACTTGATTTCCCATTCACCTTTTCCGTTACCGAAGAGGGGGGGAGGGGGTGAGGCCGCCTGAATCATCACCCTATTGTTCAATCCGCGCGGCTGCTCCCAAAAACCATTGGTGAATTCCAAGATTACGGGAAAGGTCAAGAAAAACCGCGGGATCCGCGACAGCACGATGTGCGCAGTAGGTCTCGTCATTATTATGAAAGTAGAAACACAAAAATGAAGTTCGCTCGAGTCGAAATATCTCGAAACTCGTAGGACTAATTCCTCATTGGTCGAGTCGAACCGCCAAGTTCAAATTAGGCACACGGAGTGCGCAGTAGGTTTCGTAATAATTAAAAAGAAAAAAAAGAATTCGATTGAACGGTTCTCTGGGTACTCTAAAAGGGTCACTCATCCTTTTAGTGTTCCACCTCTATGAAGCTTTGCTTCGGGGATGGCTCGATGTCCAGGAATCCCCTAGGTCGTTCGTTTCTTTCTAACTTGGATAGTTTTTTTAGGGTGTATATAGGTAATGCATTGGTGAGGATTCAGAGATAATACAGATAAGATAAGATAAGATAACAGAAAAACAAGGCGGAATAGAGACTAAAATGATTAGAACAGGGTGAGGCCAGATGTCAAGGGAAGCGTGGTGGGAGGATAAGCAGGGTAAAATGCTATAAGGGAAATCATAAGGCAGATAGTGGGGTAAAATGGGATATGTGGGAAACTTCCATAACGGGGTAAAATGGAATGAGCTGAATTATGGGGTCGGTAAAATCAGGTAAAATGGATTATTGGGATCAGTCAGACACTCGGATAAAATGGGATAGATCGGATTCCTACACGGAGAGAAATATTCAGTAAGAATTACGGAATTTTCAGTTCACTTACCGATTACGGAGTTGATTCGAAAAATTTAAGTGACGGTATCGTTATTTTTCACCGATAATTCAGATAAAAATTACGGAACACCGCGGAAAAATTCCGTGACTTTAGATAAAAATTACGTGACAGTTCCATAAAATTTCCGATAACCACATTTCGCTCCAGAATTACGGAAAATACACGTAATTTTGATTGAATATTTCTCTCAGTGTAGAGATATATGATATATGATGTAAATGTCAATTATTAACTATTACATGTTGATATTTCGTTTTGTCTAAAATCTTAATCTAGCCTTGACTACATTACCCATTTTACCCCGCTGAGTAATTTATTTCATCAATCATCTCTTCCCATCCCACGTTGTTCTGCAGCTTATATAATTATTTATTAATTAGCTAATGTATCTGATTAATCAAATATTAGGTTGATATATCCCGACTGGGAATCTCATACAATTACACGTCCTAAAAACTTCAGCTTTTGAATTTTAGTTATTGATTGTGCCCTAGAATTTGGTCAATTGGTTTATTGTTGAATAAATGGACACACAGCAATGTCAGCGCGACACTTGCCAGCATAACTGGATTATGCTGACCAAGTAATGACATACAAACAATTATGTATTTAAGAGGCCGTTTGGGTATGCAAAAAGTCAGATCCGAATCAGGCTCTGACGTGCGTTAGTCGTAATCATTGTAATCAACTAGATGACATAGTTAAAGTAATAAACTCTCATATTTAAATACCTATAAACTATTGGTGGGATTTATCCCTTCTAGCCTAGAACCTACAATAAATATAAGTACCCCCCATGCAGGGTGTAATATACTAGAATCGTGGGAAAATCAAATCTTCATAGATATTATCATTGAAAATCGAATATACTAGAATAAACTATAAAATATAAGAATAAAGATAAAAGCTTGCATTTATCGTACTTCGTTTGATTATTTCATTAATTTTCCATGGGTTTATTAAAAACGAAAATCGGCATTTTTATCACCTTTCTTGAAGAAGTATCTTGAAGGACACGACGACTTAATATTATCATGTTGTAAGTAAACTTAAGTTTAATTTCAACTGCGTTATCGAACGTCTAGCCCTTTCTGCATTTTAGATTTTTTCTACAAAAATAGAAAAATTGGGCGTTCTGAATTTTCCTTGTATCGTCGAAGTACACGATTTCATTTGTTTTTCTTCAACGACTTTTGTGTTCTACATCTCCATCACATTCTGATAGCGACAGGAATTTTCAGAATGTCGTCGTTTGTTGCCAGCCCTGTCCTAGTGAGAAAGACAGAGAACGACAAAATGGATATTTCCAACGACAACCCATTGGAACGAGAAAAGTCATCCATCCGTATGCACGTGTCGTTCAATTCTTTAGGGCTCATTAAACACGTGGAAGGATACGAAAGTCATAAAATTTATATTTTTCAGGGCAAATTATTCACAAAAAAAGTAGTATCGCTCTCTTGTCGTCGAAGTACTCAAGATTTCAGAAAGAGACTCGGAAAAATTTCCGTGGTTGAGTGAACTTAGAAAAATGTCATCCGAGGGTAGAATGGACAGATGCTCATTCTTTTCTGGGATTTTTCCTTTTTCCATCGGAATGAGGGAGGATAACAACAGGAGAGGCTGCTGGGCACACTTTCCTTGCAACTAACTATTGTATTTTGATAAAAATGTCGCAGAGGAAACATTCTTTTCATGCCACCTGATTCGCTGACGACTGGAGGAAAGACGTCGTTTCGTTCTACGTCATTCGCTTTTCTTTTTGATTATCTACTAAAATATTTGAGATTTTGATTTCAATGGATCGAAAAGAAAGGATATCTCTAATGAGGAGCATGTCGAGGAAATATTAACGTGGGGATTCTCAATCCCAACAAAGTTAAAGGATGTATAGAAAGAAATCCAATCTACAATTGTATTGCATTCGAAATATACATACAGAGAAAAAACGATTTATTTTCCTATTTGTTTCCCAATTACGGCATTGTAATCGTTGGAATGTAAGCTTTGCATTTTTTGAGTTATGTCGATCTATTGTTACTCAAAAGGTCGAAAAATACAATTTTTGGATGGTCTCGGCGTGTGGATGTGGGTTGAGAGAAAAAAGCGTCGATTGAGCTTGTATCATCGATTGAAATTTGCACCTCACATAGAGAGAAATATTCAGCAAAAATTATCGAACTTTCAGTTCCCTTCCGAAATATTGAAGTGAAAAATGACGGAACGGCTCGGAAAAATTCCGTGAATTTAAATAGAAATGACGTGATAGTTCCGTATAAATTTCCTACAACCCCATTTCACTCCGGAATTACGGAAATGACCCGTAATTTTTATTGAATATTTCCCTCCATGTACTTGTCCACGTCCGCAACCAAGTTGATTCTTGAATTAATCTTTCCACAAAATAATTAGTCATGATTACTGGAGCGAACATGAATTATTACTATAGTCACCCGGTATTAGTTACCATGGAGCAATGTAATTTCCACCGCTCTATATGGTAAAAATGACTATAAAGGTCAAGCGGAAAAATCATTTACCAAATTTTTATACGATAAAATCTAAAATCTGAAATAAATTATAGTAATCTCCACCATTGACTATTTTCTCAGAATATATATTCGTGTGAATATATATGTAATGACAGAGTGATTCTATGAAAAATTATACCGATCTACGCAAAGATGGATAAATGAAGTCGATAACGAATCCTTTTATTTCATAATGAGTGGTGGCACAAAAAAAGTTAATGAACTAAAAGAGACAGAGCAATTATGGGAAGGGGTGCGGCCCGGTCGTTATAGATATAGTATAAAACCCGTTGAATATTATGGTAGAAAACGGGAGACAATAGAAATTTCTATCTCCCGGAATTAACAAAGAAAATGACAAAAGGAAATTGAATTTTAGGTGGTATAAAAATATAGCCTCCACCTGGACTTCAGTTGGTCGTATTATACTTATTAGATTTTTCATTGCAGATCATGAAAATAACGGAATATTCTGAACATAGAGAGAAGAAAATGCGAGAAGTTAGGTTTTATCCAGTGTTAACCTGGATCTTTCGACAGGTAGAGAGAAATTCCAATCCAATAACTGAATTTCATAAGAAAATTCCGTTTTTGTTGTATATCCGCATCATTCATACATTTGGGAAGTACTTACCGCGGGTACCTCATTCTCATCTACCTTCATTAAAATTCTACTCACTAGAAAAAAAATAAGTTATAAACTGTTATTATCTCTCTTAGAGTAGCGGTATAATAGTGTTGTGGAGTAATGAGAGCTAATCAACTAATCAATTAATATACCGATACTCAAAACCACTAAAAGATAAGAAAAATTCGTTTAGAGACAGTGGGAACAAAAATTTTTGCAGTGAGGAATATTTATTGCATGCAGATATATTTAAAGGTTTCTGCCACGTAAATGAAGTTAAATTTTCATTATGAGATAGATTGCGTGAAGTCAATGAAGTCATTAATTACTGGCTGATGAAATACTCCCCTCAAATGAACTATTTAATTATTATTATTATTAATGTAAATGTGAATATTTAAATTGATTAGCAACTTCGCTAATTTGGATTAAAAAATACAGCTGGAGCCAATAAAAATAGATGTGTTGAACCATTCACGGATACTTCTAATCATTAGCGAGGTCTTTGCGTCATTTAGGGAGTTTGTTTTTAACAGACAAATACCATCACGGGTAAAAAAAAATTGTAAGCGGAATATTTTTTCCACATTTTCCAAAAATTTGAGTAGGAAAATTTTTTTATAATTTAGATATTTTTTGAGAATATTGAAAAATTTTTTAAGTAAAAAAACAACAGTATCATTAAAAAAAAAACTATATTCGAAAAAATTTCTAGAAAATTATTCAAAAAATTTCTGAGACGAATTTTTGAAAAATTTTTCTAAAAATTTCCCAAAAATACAATTGTTTTGTTTCCCGATATTTTTTTGTTTCTAAAAAAAAAAAATTCTGAAAAGTTTTCAGAAATTTTTTTGAAAATTTGGAAAAAATAGTCCGATTACAATTTTTTTTTACCCGGCATCCATTTGTTGGTGTTTGTTGAAACTTAAAAATTTCAAGGCTTAAAGATGAAACAAGATTTTGAAATTGTTTCATTGCGAATTAATACTCGACCGAGTGAACAACTAGATCTTTCAATGGTGATCTATCCCCTCGATGGTGACTCGATAACAACTTGATCCATTGATCGACTTATTCATTCAGTCGATGGCTGCTCGACCATTCGTTGATTCTTCGTCGAGGGTCAGTGGCTGGTCGATCCCTGGTCGAACGAAATTACTAATCGAGCCATGACCAATCAACACTCGACCAAATGAATGTCTTGATCCCCCAATGGAGTAATCCGTCAGGGGGCGTGACAGATTGCAAAAGGGCGTGTGTCCGATCTCCGCCTTTACCGATTTCTTGCGTTTTTAATTTCTTGATTCCACTATCAAGCGAGGGTTTGGTAAAACAGACGACTAAACCTGATCAAAGATTTTCTCCTCAGGGTGAGGATTTCCATGATACACAGGCATCGAAATGGAAATGTCTTGTCTAGGGAGTTTTTAGGGCGAAATTAAGTGAAAATTAGAATCCGTACTATATGATATTTTCGTGAACGTTGATCAATTTTTTATTTTCCTATTATCTAAGAGATTTCTTCGACGGCACAGCCACATTCTGAAACCCCCGAATTTTTCAGTCAATTCTCGATAAAAAGTAATGAATCTTCCCTAGAATTTTTCGATATTTATGAAAAAGTGATAAAATGTTGTCTATGTGTATGGCGAGAATTGCGTAGTCTACCTCCACCAGATTCATTTGTCCTCAGAGTTTTCACTACACGAATGAATCTACAAGAGATAATTTTCCTATTATCCACTTGTTCCATTCAAAATCACATGGTCTTTCATAAGCGGAAATTTCACCTGCAAATTGCGAGGCACGTTCACTGTGAAAATCGTTCAGAATTGACGTTGTGGTTTTCAAATGAACTCTATGTTGACGGTGCCAACATGAAACTCAAATCACGTTGATGACAGGTTTAGGATCCACCCTTTCCTAATCGTACCCGATAAAATTCGTTCGCCCAGCTCCACATTCGGCTTCAGGCATTGCCGAAAATTTATTTCATGAGAAGGTCAGGAATGTGTGAAGCTAGTGCACATCTCATTGACCTCTACTCAGTCCTTTTCAGAGTAATAAACGGATGTTCATTCAGAGAGTGAAATAGAGCATTGAAGGAATAGTAAACTAGTGCTCAATGTACATCGATAGATTGCAATTGGCCTACAGCAAAGTTGGCTAGAGCCTTGACAACCGATAGTTTTCGTTACTCATGGTTTATCTGTGCGGTTTAAATAGGACAAATGTCCAATGAATCGTTCTGATTCTACAGTGAATCGTTCGTTTGGATGAACTTCCGTGGATTTATAGAGAAATTGGAACATTTGGCGGGTGACAGTATGGAAAATCTTATCTCAGATCATCCCAATGGTCTTCTAATATCAAAAGATCATTTTAACGGATTACGGGGGCAATATTCTCTAGGAAACTTCGGTAATAACTTCACAACACCGTTTTATGGGCATAATTTCAGGTCCTGTTTGATTGCGTAGCTGTTTTGAAAGGTCTTGAAAGGATTGTGTGAGTGATAATAAGATTTTATTGAAGTCCACTCGGTAGTTTCTTGGCTACGGGCCAAAATCATTCTGTGAAAAAGAAACTACTTCTGCCGAATTGAGTTAATCGTGCCAAGTAAATTTGCATGTAGATTTAAATTCGAAATATGCGAAGTTTTTGGTGCCAAATAGTAAACCACAAGCGAAATGATGGTTCCATAAAAGGTGTGAGTTGGAAGAGAAATTTTACCAATCGTCACGTGAAATCTGTACGATCTGTTCGGTAAAAATTACCCCTCAGCTTGATAACTCACCGCTGTCTTGATAACAAGTCCTTAAATCCTTAAGAATACTTTAACCCTATGAAAATTGCTGAATGTTCATGAATTTTTGGCTTTTTGAAGTATAATGAGTCGAAGATTTTGTGGGAGATTTTACTTGTTACGTTATAATTACGTGTAATTTTTGCAGTGATGAAGTTGAGAAATTACTGGAAGTTTCAGATTAATTTTTTTCCATTCTCATAAAACCGCGGGGAAGCGATTCCTTTGTGTCGGATTGTAGGTGAAATGTCCCGTAATTTTTACTGAATATTTCCCATTCCGGGATTAGACGGTCAGAGACAAGAAATAACCGATTGAAGTCAAATGTCGTATTGTTTGAGAATATTGGAAAACCAAAAAAATAAGAGAATAACAGCATAAAGAGAAGCAAAAATTATATTTGCAAAAAAAATGGAACAGTTATTTAGACTGTTTCTAATATTTTTCGCAAACAAATAAGTTGCCATGGAAACGAGATAAACCCACTTTTCGTAAGTCTGTTGCGGCTTCCGGGCGGCTGGACGATCGGTTATTTCTCAAAAGGGCGACCCCCAAAACTGACTTGACCGCGACCAGTTACGTCTAAACGGAGGCAAAAGTTAAATGGGCTCGTATTGTGTGGGATAAAACACTGAAGTGTACCATGCTAGGCTACGCAGGAATTCTAATTAGTGAGAGAATCACGCAGAGAGAGAGAGGGAAAATCCTTCTACTGATTAATTTAGAGATGTGTATTGGGGTACTAAAACACAGGATTGTTACAACAATCCAAGATAAAACCGCTCAATTTGATGGGAGAGGTAGGTAAGACTGAGGTGAAGGAAGAATTACAATTGATTCAAGACTTACAGTTGATGATAAACGGGGGAGTAGAAAGTGCGAGCGATCACTCAATCGCGTCGTGGCAGACTCGGCGGTTCCCTCGAAGGTTGAAGGGGTAGATCTCGGTGATTTCTCGAAGATGAGACGATTCTCGGGGTGTGAAGATGAGGTCGACGAACTCGGAGATTCGTTGCGATGATCTAGGTGTACAGGTCGTTCACCTGGCAGGTGAGAAGGTGCCGAACCGGAGGTTCGGGCGGTGCAATAAAAGATCCCAATTTTCCGTCGGACCAGGGGTGGCGGCTCGGCTTCTCGTGGACTTCAGACGTCGGATCACTTTTATGGCTCACTCAGATCTCATTCACCAACAACGCAAATGTTTTGTGTAGTTTTGTTACGCTCTTTTGAGGCTGGACTGTGTCAATAGGTCAGTCAGCAGGTACTTGTCACTCCGTACAAGTGTTGCCCTTTAAACCCGCAATGAATGAGTCCAGGGGAGTCCTCGTTGTCAATGGAATTTCTTCTTGCTTACGCGACTCCGGCGTGGAAATTTCTGAAGTGGATTGGCTCAACTAGTCCGCAATAGACTCACGCAGCTCAGGCGTAATTGTGGATGAAGACGGTCTCGTCTTGTAGGTATGACTCCGCTTCCCCGAGAGTAACTCGGCTGATGCAGGTGAGAACTGGCGATGAACTAACTTGGTGAATCAACGAGACTTGACGAAGTCGTTCGAGATCGAAATAATAGTTGACTAAGAAGTGAAGTGAAGTGCCCTTTGCGGGTTAGGGCGGGGTCATATATGCCTTCGGTGGAGATCATCCCCCACCTAGGCCCGCGACCGTTATTTTTCAGAGGGATCAATTGATATGATGGGATTAGTCACTCATCATGGCGGTCCGTATCTGGAAATTCGGGAGTTCATTGTCTCGTTCCGAGAATCGGAAAACCGTTGACATCTGCAATTGCGGCTCGAGTGGTGTAATCTCCTTATTCCCGACTTGTACGACGTTTCGGCCTATCAGTGAGATCTCATTAATTTCGGGTCCATTGTGAGAGAGGGGTCGCGCTTCCTGTCACCCATCTGTAGGTTTGGAGGCCCTCTCAAAAGCGGGGGTTGTTGCAGGGCGTTAAGCCATAGTGCGTCTGGTGCCGGGCTCCATGTCTCTGTTTCGCGGGCCGCCGTGGCGGCGACTTAGCGTCATAATTTTTTCATTAGGCTGGCATTTACCTTCCGGATTACCGGGGGAGTCGAGAGGTCTCGTACCGTTTCCAGGTCTCAACCTGCGGCCAAGGGGGGGGGACGCTTTTGTGTACGAGGAGCATGAGTCATCCTCCGCCTGTTGGCAACTGTTCCCCAAAACCGTTGGGAAATTCCAAGATTACGAGAAAGATCAAGAAAAACCGCGGGATCCGCGACAAGTCTTCGTTCAGTAAAGTACCTCTTGGCTATTTAGCGTTTTATAATTTTTCATAATAATTCTCAGTCTTAAAATTCTCCAAGTGTTTATTTATTTCGATCTCCATAATCCAATAATTTCCATATACGTCGAAAATTAATATTCTGTCAATAAATATTGACTCACGTCATTAGTGGAATAAAAAGTCGGTAACGGTAACAATAATAACAATGACAATTAATTGTGAATGATTTTGATATATTTGTAATATATGGATGACCTTACATGTACTCTTTCCTTCCTCCACCATCACATTTCATGTTGAAAAATCGATTCTTGGGAACGGGTTATCAAAATGTAGATTAGGTGCACCGAATTGAGAGCACATCAAATTCTGATCAGGAAGATTGGATTCCGGGTGAAAAAGTTTAATTATCTTCTGTTTCGAATTATAGCGAATAATTATTTATCATACCGTTGACATTTTTGTTATTCAGTCAGTCTGAGCCAAGTGTTAATTATTTGGGCTGGGGGGTTTTAATTATAGATATTTCACTGAGAGTATATTATTACATGATCTACTGCGCATTCCGTGTGCCGAATTTGAATTTGGCGGTTCGAGTTGATCAATGAGGAATTAGTACTACGCGTTTCGACATATTTCGACTCGGGCGAACTTCATTGTCGTGTTCTTACTTTCATAATAAGGATTTCAATTATTATTTCAATTATTTTATATTATAAATTATGTGAATAGTGAAAATATTTCTATTAAGATATCTTTCTGAAGGCAATGGTCAAATCAATAAATTTGTTGACTTTAAGATTTAATAAAAATCACCGTAATATTTTGCTTCCGAAGGATAATATAATTCTGCTTCGAGGTCAGGATTTTTCTCTTCGCCTCCAACTTTTATATATTCGTGAATATTGTATTTTTTCATTACACTGAAAGGAATATTCAGTACAAATTACGTTGAAATTCACGTAATTCAAATGAAGGAATCATTTTATTATATTATAACTGTATATTTTATATAAAGTTTATTAATTCCTCAAGTTGCACGACAAAAAAGACTTGAATCGAATATATTCGATACTTGATTCTAGTATATTCCTCTGATTTCTCCACAGATCTAATACTGTTATAATTTTTTTCTCCAATAAAACAATATTTTAATTCGTCGAACTATGTACTTCAGTTTGCTTTTGGTATGCTCCAAGCAAACTCAGGAGACATTAAAAAAAATATCAGGGACGCAGTGAAGGATTATGATATGACTATCCCCTCCAACAGATTGGAACAAGTGTCCATGTCTCCTTAACCCTTTTTGTTGAAACTCAATACCTCATCTATCCAATGTTTCGAGAGGTACTCGAATTCAGGATAAATCCTGATTAGATTCATGTGATAATTCGGCGTTTACTTTGTCCAGAATTTTGATGTAGATATATTCCATTTATTCCCCTTACTTTATTTCTGCTTGTAATCACTAGAATATTAGAATACTTGCAGAGGATGAAAACTACTCTCTAAAAGTGATATATTATATTTATTCTCCTCATGAGAATACTGCCGAGATTAAACAATCGAAAACACACTTAATTCAAAAATAACTCTATTAATAAGGTCCAGTATATTAAAACAGAAAATATTTAGCATCGAGCAATGTGATCTCAGTCTGGTTGAGAGTCGAACTGCCCCATGGATTTTCCGCTTTGGGGACCTTAGGCCCAAGTCCACTTTGTTTATGACTCAGGCTATAGAGGCTGCATAGCCAATGTCCTAAATGGTTTCCAGATGAAAAACCCCGAGGTGTCGGGTGGAGTAAAACAAGGCCCTCATATTGTCCTCAACTGTTTATTTACCAATCCTAGTCGCACGCGTTTTAATTTTTCCTCACATACCTCGGTTTCGTGACCTCGTCGTTCCCGTCTCTTATTATTGTTTCGAATATAAATTGTCTGCGGAATTCCTTCGAGACAACTCTTTCGAAGTAAGACTCAAAATATTATGAACGATGAATTTCTAAAGTCAGTTTGATGCGCTGTAAAGAATTATGTTCACTTCATAAATATCGAAAAAATCTATGATAAAAATTCAATTATATCCGAATGACAACCGTTATCGAAACACTTTTCTAAAATTCGGATAGACCAGTACACATTCACTAATTCTTTTGTGGAGATCGTCGGTGGTGTCTGAGACCACTAATTGGTTATAGGAGAGCCAATTAAACGATAATAGTAATGAGAAAAAAAAGGGAAAAAGAAACAGATTAGATGTTAGGATAAGGATATGTTCAGTTAGCGTAATAGAATATCCCGAGGAATGGGCAGACAAGCGACTGCCACGCTTGACTCCTGACGAACTCCGATTAGAATCAAGTATAAAATCTACTTAACTCTCATTTTTTTTTGGCTTTCTTGAAAAAAGTACGAAATTGTCACATTATTTTATCCGATCAAGTAAAACGAAAGATTTATGAACACTCAACTGTTTTTACGAGGCGGGAGAGCAGTTTCTGCTCTGTAAAATTTCTCAATCGCTGGGGAAAAGTGGCGGAACGAGTTGTTGTCAACACAGCAATAAGTTATCAGACTGAAGGGTAATTTCTACGGAACAGATCGCATAGAATTCACGTGACAATTCGTACAATTCCTCTTCCAACTTTCATCTTTTGTTGAACTTCAATTTGCTTGCGGATTACAATTCGAAACATCATCTTTGTATACAAGTTGATGGAGGAATTGTTAATTATTTATTTAAAAAATATTTTTATTTGTCCTACAGCACATCTTAGTAAGAGTCCTTATGGATTCTCATTGACATCTTTTGATGTGCACTCGAATTCTAAATTTATCGGAAATTTTGTTCTTAAAAAAAATTTTGCTCAACAGATTTGCGGTTTTTTGCGCGCTTTAGGGATATCCAAGTAGTTTGGTCAAAGTACCAACTTTTTTTCAAATAAGATTTTAGTTTCGCCCAAAATATTGCCTTTGCTGCACTTTTCCGGATTTTTCATAATTAAAGAGGCTTTGGTAAAGGGATACAATACCACCCTCACCGTTAACCTAGATTTCATCGTTGAATTTATATACTTCAAGTGAACTCAATTATTATGATCGGTGCTTGCGTAGATGTACGAGACATAAAAAATACACAATAACAAAAAAAAAACTTAAAAATATATTCGGAAACGAAGATTTTTTTTTCGCGCAAAGCAAAGCTTTTGGTCTATTCTAAAAACTGCAAATAGAGTTTTTCCGAAAAAAATATTGCTAAAGTACTTAGATATTAAAGCCATATCGACTGTTTCCAATTTTCTCTACTAGTTGAAAAGATATAAGGTATTATGGAACTACCATTTTCTGACTATAAGAAGTTCCCTTTTATTAATTTTTTGCTAATAAAAGGGGTTTCACAATCATATCCATAAATGTTCTCTCTCACACAAATAGTACCTCGCAAATAAATTCGATCGTTTTCAAAGTACACAATAAAATTTCCCGAGTAAATATTTTCATGACTGGAATTACCGCATTACTTAAGAATTCTTTTCAAGTTCCCGGAAATAATGTTCGCCACCGCCTCTCTTTTCTTCTTCCACCGTATGGTAACTCTACACATCTCAACTTCTTCATCAACATGTGCATCACGTTTTATTTTTCACTTGAACGCAGAGAGTAAGCTCACCAATCACTTATCGCATCGTCATGAAAGGTAGAAAAACCCTTGAACAGTTTTCACTCAAAATATTCTCCATTTCACACCGAAAATCCGCAATAATGGACATGAGAGTATTATCACTATCTTCGGTAAAATCTGCAATGAAACTTGAACTTTCTCGTTCGTTGTTGGATTTTTATTGAATTAACCTAGATGGGATATTTTCCAAGTGCACATTGAAGCTTGGAGACCTGAACTCCTCAGAATTGCCCATTCTAGTTTTCTGGAGTGTCAAACGAGCTGCGTTAAATTAGCCATTTCTACCTCATCTTTTCCCCTGAGTCCTTTTCATATCCCAGCTCACAATTGTTGAAATGTTTTTTGAGGAATAAACGTGTGCTGTGCTATGAACAGGTAGTTTTTACTATTATAAAGAGAAGAAAAGGGAAAAATGGACGGCGATAAAAGCCGGACGCGAGGAAGTGAAATGGAATTCCCTTGATTATCAACAGTTAAATTTACCGGGGTTTTCAAAAATAAAAAAAACTTGGTGTTTTTCAAAATCTGTAAAATATGTATGTAATCACTTGTTATTGTGTTGTGTTTTAGTCATTTACGGAGAAAATTATCGTATCGCTTAGTCAAATTTGCCAACTGCTTAGACAGATGGTTATTACTGTCATCTAGCCATTCAAGGAAAAATGATCTAACTTTTAGGTAATTTTTCGCAAGCAAGTAGATAACTTTTACCAAACACTCGACAAATTTTTATTATTAAGTTAATAACAATTATCTAGTCGAAAAAAATGACCTGAAAGATATATACAGTTTCTCAAATGACTTATATGACTTAGATTATTGTATCGTACAATTTTTGTTCGACAGTTTTTGTTAAAAATTTTGTGAATAGTTAAAAAAATTAGCTACAAAATGAGCCCTTTCCGTTTTCGGTTCATCTTTTTGGACTTGAGATATAAATTTTTGAAATTCAAGTGATTTAACACGTGTTTAAATGGAGTGTCGTGCTTCGAATTTTTAAAATATCAACGGCTCGACAGTTTTCGAAATAAAAAAAAACATGGAATATATATCGTGGGAGGGAATCCAGAAAAAAAATCAAATCGATTGACCATTTGGTTTACGCAATATAATTATCGAAAATCCATAAATTCATATAATTGAAAATAGTTAATATGGAAAGTGTATAGTTATGCTTTAGTTATCGATGCACGATGCAATCAATCAAGTGTGACTGTATACCGTGAAAAGATTGTATTCTAAACTGGCCCGTTTTACAGCGGATAAAGTTTTTGCAGCGACTATCACGATACAACAACCTTAAAAAGCGGACAAATTTTACTAAGCAGCACGGTAATTTACCTCGAACGGCTAAAGCATAACACGCTTACCAAGTAAGTAGGTAATTTTAACTGCCTTTGTCGCTCCGTGCGTATCCCCGATTTCCCATGAATCCGGAATGATTAATAATGGCGCCTCTGGAACCATTTCGAAGTCGTCCCGTTGTTTAATGTTCATTGGTCCGCACTTTTCTCCCTTGTCCTCATAATAGATCGATTATATCCGCCCTCAAACTCTCGGGGAATCATAATACCCAGTTAGAACTTTTGGAATGAGAAGTATCTGAGAACTACCATTCAACAAAGTTGGAGATTCTATTCATTTAGATGTCTCCAGGGAAATCTCGGAGAAGTCATGGAGCCGTCAAGAGTTATCTAAGTGACATAGGTCTAATTAATTCATACAAGTATGAGTATGATATTAAAATTTTTTTGGGATTGTATAAACTGTCTTTGTTATCTGATTTATCGGTTAAAAATGGTAATTCTGGTGGAGTATCAAAATTCATTTACGAGGACGGACTTCCGAAGAGCATTTTTTACTGGTAACTCTTAGTTCCCTGAGAAAAAAATTATTTTTGCCGAGGATTCATCGACTTGAGAGAAGTATATATTTTCATAAAGATCTTATTTCTTGAGGTGCACCAGTTATTCAGGTGATGTCCATCAAGTGTTAATAATGATAATCATATTGCTCTAATTATTATGCTGGTTATGACTTTGAATAAACTCGATCAATAATTATATCAATATGTTCGAACTTCCTTCTATACCTACAGTCGGCGGATCAAACCATTTGGGATTAAGAAAAATTATCATTGTTAAAGAATTATGTCGATTTCTAGTCCTTGTTGCGGCCTCCGGGCGGCTGGACGGTCGATTATTTCCCAAAAGGCGACCCCCAAAAACTAACTTGACCGCGACCAGTTACGTCCAAACGGAGACCAAAGTAAAGTGGGCTCGTATTGTGTGAGATAAAACACTAAAGTGTACCAGGCTAGGTTATGCAGGAATTCTAATTAGTGAAAGGATCACGCAGAGAGAGAGGGAAAATCCTTCTACTGATTACTTTAGAGATGTTTATTGGGGTATTAAAAACACAGGATTGTTACAACAATCCAAGATAAAACCGCTCAATTTGATGGGAGAGATAGGTAAGACCGAGGTGAAGGAAGAATTACAATTGATTCAAGACTTACAGTTCATGATAAACGGGGGAGTAGAAGGTGCGAGCGATCACTCAGTTGCGTCGTGGCAGACTCGGCGGTTCCCTCGAAGGTTGAAGGGGTAGGTCTCGGTGATTTCTTGACGACGAGACGATTCTCGGGGTGTGAAGGTGAGATCGACGAACTCGGAGATTTGTTGCGATGGTCTAGGTGTTCAGGGCGTTTACCTGGCAGGTGAGAAGGTGCCGAACCGGAGGTTCGGGCAGCGTAACGAAAGACCCCAATTTTCTGTCAGACCAGGGGTGGCGGCTCGCCTTCTCGTGGACTTCAAATGTCGGATCACTTTATGGCTCGCTCGGCTCTCGTTCACCAGCAAAGCGAACGCTTAGTGGCTGGACTGTGTCAGTGGGTCGGTCAGCAGGTACTTGTCGCTTCATACAAGTGTTGCCCTTTAAACCCGCAATGAATGAATCCAGGGGAGTCCTCGTTGCCAATTTGATTTCTTCTTGCTTACGCGGCTCCGGCGTGGCACTTTCTGAAGTGGGTTGGCTCAACTAGTCTGCAATAGACTCACGCAGCTCAGGCGTAATTGCTGATGAAGACGGTCTTATCTTGTAGGTAGGACTCCGCTTCCTCGAGGGTAGCTTGGCTGATGCAGGTGAACACTGGCGATGAACCAACTTGGTGAATCAAGAAGACGTTGAAGAAGTCGTCGAAGTCGAAGTAATAGTAGACTAAGAAGTGATCTTCGAGGGTTGGGGCGGGATCATATATACCCTTGGTGGCGATCATCCCCCACCTAGGCCCGCGACCGTTATTTTCCAGAGGAATCAATCGATATGTCGCGATTAGGCACTCATCATGGCGGTCCGTTTCCGGGAATTCGGGAGTTCGTTGTCTTGTTCTGAGAATCGGGAAAACCGTTGACAGCTGCGATCGTGGCTCGGGTGGTGTGATCTCCGTATTCCCGATTTTTACGACGTCTCGGCCTATCAGCGAAATCCTGTTGATTTTGGGTCCATTGTGGGAGAGGGGTTGCGCTTGCTGTCACCCACCTGTCGGTCCTAAGGGCCTTTCAAGGGCGGGGGTTGTTGCAGGGCGTTCGCTCCCTCCGCGTGTCAAATCCGCAACAGGGCTTTTAACCGTAGTGCGTCTGGTGCCGGGCACCATGTCTTTGTTTCGTGGACCGTCGTTGCGCCGACTTGGCGACATAATTCTCATTGGGCTGACATTTACAAGCTGGCTTACTGGAGGGGGCGAGACGCCTCGTACCGTTTCCAGGTTTCAACCTGGGTCCAGGGGGGTGCACTCCTGTGTGCGAGAGGCATGAGTCATCCCTCGCCTGGTGGCAGCTGGACGTCCTTCCCAGCTCCCGCCCAGGGGTTATGTCTCGGTTTCTGAGAATTGCCTCTGATAACCGGGATGATTCTTAGTATTGAGGCACTTGATTACCCATTCACCTTTCCGTTACAAAGGGGAAAAGGGGGGGGGGGTTATGTCGCCTGGATCATCACCCTAATGTTCAATCCGTGATAAAATCTACAATCCTGATAAAATCCAGTGTTCGAAGGAAATGGAAAATGATCAGTGGAATGAATGGCTGGTTGATAATAATTAAATAATAATTGGCTTTCATCCGTTAAAATAATTGAATTATAATTCATTTTATTACCAGTAAGTGGAGTTCATACGAGAAAATATCGCAGATAATCATCATATAAAGAAATATGATAATTATTATCAGAACCTAATTGGAATAATCTGGAAGTTACTCAATTAGAGAAATTACCTTTAAAAAAAAAATACTTCTCTCGAATAAATGGATAGTTGGCATGAATAATTTTTTTTCTCGGGGTATATATTTAATGTTGGAATATATGAGAGGAGTGTCTGGGGGCAGAAATGAGTATTCAGATCTCACAGTTCTGACAATTTTTTCCCCTACGGCGGTTGTAGTGGAACATCAGAGGACTCATTTGACCTCAATTTCATGCCAACTCGCATCTTTGTATTATTTTTTTTTTCAACACCAACTGAACGATTCGTTTCCGGTTCCTGGTGTACGAAAAAATAGTTAAATATAAATATTTATGTAATTTGATATAGTTATGGAGAAATTTATCCGGAGACGAATGGACAAATGGGGCATATGATTAAGGCAATACTGCACAACTAAGCTGTTGAATTTTTGGGTCAAAAAATATAGTCTTGGATTTTTATTTATATTTAAAAAAAAACGAAGTGCAACTTGAGACTTATGATGGTACATTAGGAATTTTGAAAGCCCCAACTTATTTATGAAACTCTTAATTTAGAATTTCAATCTTTAAGTTAGAACGTGCGACAATCTCCACCTAAGACTTCAAAGTTTCATTGAAAAATCTCAATTTGAGATTTTTAGGAATCTTGAATACTTTTCTTGAGTACTTTTGAAGTCTTAACTGGCAACTTGGCTGCCGTAACCTAAAACATTTGAGTCTCATCTCATGTTTTCCAGAATTCAACTTTTCTCGACTTTGATAATGTCGAAGCTTTCCAAAACTAGAGAATAACCGCCATGTCGACAATTTTTCCTAAATTTTCAATGGCGTCACTGCACATGTTTTCATATATAATAGTTTCGTAGAACTGAGCTGCTGACCTACCCCACATTTGTCAAATGTTTTTGTATACTGACGGCAATTCAAGATATCTTGAATTTTTCCTAATTATAATTATATTCCAATTACATTATTTTAATTATCCTAATTACTTCCACAGCTTCAATATTATCATAATTCTGGTCATGATATTACCAATACTCCAAAACATTCTGTGATTAAATAAAATTCAGTGAATTGTCGTTCTGTCATTAGTAATACAATAATTAAAAAATAAAACGATCTAGAGCAATCAGGATGATAGAGGATCACTAATTGCCTCAAGTTATATCATTAGAAGCTACTTAACCATAGAATAATACAACTTTGCAACCTGAGCAAAATAGTTTTGATCCTAACCCCAGCTTGACTAATTATACAAGTTTCCAAAATTCGAGTGATACATTATAGGGTAATTATTGTGTAACCAGATGTGGTGCATAATAGTATCAACTGCCCGATTAAATTCTTGAACGCTCGTTTCCTAACTTATTTGGTAATTAGGAGTATCCAGGAGGATTGTTACCCGTTATATATATTTCTTCTAGCTGAATAATGCGGAACCCACATGGAAAATATATCCAAAAATACACGTCAATTATATCCGGATACATCTTGCATAAATTTCAAAGAAGGATGCATTATCCGAGATATATTCTTGATATATCTGTGCGGATTTATCTCATCGCTCACATTGGAGATCCATCCAAAATATATACAGAAAAAACGAATAGTACTTTTGTTGGGTTCCGGCGAAATCAAGTTTATTTATAATAGTAAATAATATAGAATTCAATTTCACAGCTACAAAGTAATATTTTTATTTAGTGATTCCTTGAACCTTAAAGTGGTAGACCCATCTGCACTAATCGTTCAGTTCTTGGAATCAGGTTATTAATTGATATAAAAATATTTTTACTGAAGAACAGTTACTTTAATGTTCGTTAATTTCAGAAGAAGATACAATGGCTAAAATAGAGATAGTTACTTACAGAGTAATTTACTCACAAATACCATACCTCCATTCGTTTACAGATTTAATCTCATTGTAATTTAACACGTCGAGTCCATTTGACCTTTCACAATATTACACTAAATGTATTTGTTTGCTAATTAATGTGTCTTTATGCACAGAACTCCATTTGGAAAATAGGAATCGAGTAATCTTGCAACTTGTCTGCCAGATTCGTAAAGAATTGGGCTTGCAGGTAACGAGGGATCGATCACCACGAAGATGTGCGTGAATGTGATCAATATTTATTCTAATTTACTCGGATTACCGGTAAACGTTGGGCAGCTGTGATTTAATTGATTGTTTAATTTCGGATTGTCAAATGTGGTCCATCACAATCCGTGGATGAGGTCGTGTGGAGAATTTTCAAATCGATGCGATTTATTCGCTGGATCTCGAATCAAGAGCAAATTAATAATTCAATTAATTTCCAAAAATCCTCAAGCACAACATAATAAACGTTTACATAATTTATGCAGATTTTATGCATAGCAATGCGATATAGAAAAAAGCTTCCCAATGTATAATTTATGATCAGTTAACCCGAGAATTATGAATAATAGTGAGTGAATAAAAGTTTTTCATTAATTAGTCTCCATAATTATTTCAGTTGCGTATTCTTTTAGCAAGGACCAAGGATCTGCATAACGCAATAAAATTGGAGTGATACTGAGCCTTTTTGGCAGGGATTCAATTAATTTCTTTGAAATTCATTTATCAAAATTTCACTATGTATTAAATATGCCTAAGCAGTACATATATAGTTTTTAGCTTTTATATATTATATGACTCAATTTCACATTGTCAGGTATAGTGTGTGTACATGAAGAAAAATCGGTGAATTTTTGGTGTAATTCTGATAAGAATTACTGTGCTGCCTTGCAATCTCGGTGTGAACTGCAAGCCTAAGAAAAATTAGACTAGGAAAACGTCTTCATCGGCCAAGTAAAAATTCAAAGTCGTTAGAACAGTTACCATCATTAAAGTCAACTTCGGCAAGAATCGGAAAGATTCGCTGTTCATCGTCAACCAATCATATTGGGTTAAACAATATTTGAAAAAAAATGTCGTGTAGCACAGTAAAAATTAAAAGAGAGCACAGCAAAAATTACCGATCTCGATAGGAATGTTGAATTCCTATCAATTTTTCCCTCAAACATTAATTAAAAAAGTATAAACCGTCAAATTTTTAGTGCTGTTTCCTAAATGTTATGAATCTATTAGAGAATTTACGATATTAATAGCAATTTTTATTTGTGAACCAACGAATTTCCGGTATCTTAGCATTTTGCACCACGATTCTAGTGCTCCGCATAGTAATTTGTCTTGGACTTTTCTTTCCGTGAAGATTGTGTGAAGTATTCTCAATGTTTTTCGCGCGTATAAGTTGCATATATTTAAGATCCAATTCCAGCAAAAAAGAGGGTGAAATGCTATTTTACCAACCTCGAGGTCGCCGACCTTCGTGGGGTTCATACCAGCCGCGTCCCCGTCGCGAACCCTGAGTTACGCCGAGAGCTGGTATAATTTCGATTAAATCATACTTAACAGGAAGTTCATAAATTTAAAGAAATATAACTTGAAATAAAATTTATACCTCTAGAAGGGAGGAGGAGTGAGAAGTTTCGTACACCTACGCAAGCACCCATCATAATAAATGAGGCGACTTGAAGTATATAAATTCAACGGTGAAATCTAGGTTTCATGTGAGGATGGTATTGTATCCCTTAACCAAAAAACTATATCTCAGTTATAATTTTTGGGATATATCTTTTTTCATGTGACGATCCCGAACGTTTTCCTGAACCTTCTTCACCTTATTTTCATCAGCAAATTGTGAGACGCAGAATCATTGAACACGTATTTTTTAACATAAATTATATGATTTCTTATACGAAACCAGATTTTTTTAAGGCATTAGAGTATTACAGTGTTCTGTCATGGGGAAATGGGTAAGGGTCTGTAATTGGAGCGCTTACCCTAGTTGAACTGATATCAAGAATTGAATCGTTATGTACCATGCACCCCTCGTGCGGAGAATGCGCCATGTTCTGCGTACGTCTGCGCTTGCTCGCTTTCTTATTGCTATTCGGAATATATATTGTGAAAATATATCATGGGAATAGGGTACGATTAATCAACTGAGTCTCAAGTTTTTCTACTATATCAAGTTTTTTTTACCTCCAACGATATTTTACTAATCTATCAATGGCCTGATAATAGGGCAATTCAATTGTTCAATATGTTACCTATATTATATTGTCTTGAGCTTTTTTGGTGATTCACTTGTATTGAATATATATTTCCCGGAATTCACTGCAGATATTGTTGATTCATTGAAGCCTAATTTCCGAATTTCGATTGATTCAAAACGCCATCTAGTTCACGTCGTTTGGTCAAAGTTATCGGCTATATCCACTGATATTCAATATAATCAGTATTTTTATCAGAACGCGGTGCATCCCAAAGTGATTTCAAATCACTCATCAACTATGGAAGATTGATAGTGATTGTATTGACAGTAATACGCTTTAGTTTCATTGTTTTGTGTAAATTGATAATCCAAAAAACGATAACAAAAAGTTTTGCATGTACTGCAATTTAATCCGTCTCGTCGGGTTCGGTATACGATGCTATACATATACATAGCTTACTTTATTTACGATATTACTCCAAAGCATCATTGATAGTAATGATTACCAAATGGTTATTTGCCTGACTACACCGATGCTCAACAGAATCGTTCCGTTGAATATTCAAATACATTCAGAATGCTGAGTTAATTTTTAAAAAAACCAGGAAAAGATTTTCTGTTAATTAATTCTTGTTTCATTATATGATCAGATTATATGTGAGTGAAATCGCAAGAGAACTACAATATCAAGGAGACGTGCTCGAGCGAAATCACTTATATGAGTTCGAAATTTGCTCACTCGACAGCCGCCTCTTAGAAGAGATAGGCCAGAAACCTGTTTATATCCTTTGAGAGGATATAACCGGTGTGAAAATGAAAAAGAACCCACTCACCAATTCTCATCTCGTCCGTTAGATCGGGGGATTCAAGAGGTATCGGATACCCAATTCCCTTAGGGGAGGAACAAGACAACGGAGATGGCGGGGTTGAGATGGATCTTTTCACTGTCCCTCTTATGAAACTAACCGAGGTCTTCTGTACAATGCGTAACACTGAAATTAACGGACTTTGTCAAGAGTGCCAATGAAAAGTCATAAGTTGTGACGAAAAAATCGAGTCGAGAACCCATTTTTTTTTTAGAGAAGAGTATTCTAGCCAATATGATATTTGTTTAAACAAAATAATAAACGTTTCTGGATAGTGATTGTCATGCGTCCGCGACTACAAAGGCTATGAGATATCTCTGATGAAAAACACAAAAGGAATTCCACGATAAACATTAGAAATTATCTCCCCCAAATTCCTAAGCCCTCATTAAAAAAGATTGGGTAATCATGGATTCTCTCTGCCACACGCCGCTGTAGTAGAAGATTAGTTCCAGTTAAAATTACGGAGCGATTCACGTAATCTGAAACGGAGAATCGTTTTGCGGTAATTTTATAAGAATAGAAGGAAATAAATCTGAAACATTCAGCAATTTGTCAAGGGCGTCATTAAAAAAAATACGATATTGTTATGAAATTTTACTCAAATAGCTTCTTTAAGGAATGCATCTGTACCTGTATTGAGAAACTCATAAATTAACTTATAAATGAACTAATCTCATTAACTCAAGGATTAAATCAACTCACTAATTAACTTAACTGAACTAATTAACTCATAAATTACCTAAACTAACTTAATAACTCGCAAATTGCCAAGGAAATAATACCTTTCTCAGAGAGAAGAAAAATTATGCACTTAACACAAACAATGATAAGCACTTCTAAAAAAAAATTTTTTCTCGGAGTGGGAAGATAGCGGAAGAATAGCACTCATCATGTTTCAGTCAGTGACAGTTGATGGTGAGGCGAAATGTCCTGTCTATAAAAGGTGATAGACCAGAATTAAGTGAGCCGAGAGTAAGATTGGCTAACTTCATGTGTAAGACTTTTCACTCGTAATCGTATTTCTCATTGGTCAATTGGCTTTGTCATCATCAATACAACAGAATCAGAAAGCGCGCGCAGAGCGTATGTTCGGTCGCGTTGTGTTGTAATATTGGTGACTGAGGAATCTGTTGAGGATCATCATATTCTAAAAGGGACACACTTGACACAATCGATTATCTCGAAAATCTCTAAATCATGAAGCTACGATTGCTTATTGGTCCACCTGAAATGGCGCGAGATTACAAAGTCGTAATTCTCTTACAGAAATCGTTTCAAACCCGCGCTTGCGCACGGTACGGTTTCTCAATGTCTTAATGTTCCTCAATGTCTAAATCATTCATCCCTTTGTGGGCATTGTCAATCAGTGTAGCAACAGTCGTGGTCCTGGGTATAAATATTAGAACAAGTTTTCGTACGATCACTTGCTCCTCACTTACATCAGTACTCAATCCGTATTATTTTTCTTCCCAAAAACTAGCGAATTCATTCGTGAGTGTTCTTGAAATTCTCTCGGTATTCTCAGGAAGATTTCACTTCACTTTTTAATTGATGGTTGTGAGAAAATAAACTCCAAATCATTCAGTCTCACTCGAAATCGTCGAATCACCACAACTCAATCCATTCGTTCACCAATCTGTTCGTTCGGCGAATAGAAGGATAATTTCACTGAAGCATCTCTTTTTTTTATTTAATTTATATTTATCAAAGGAGTTGTCAAAAAATAATTAGTTAAAAACCATGTGAGTTATACCCCGTCACTTCGACAATTCCTTCGGCTGTAATTGGAGTTGAAAATATAATCTCATGGAATTGAAATGGATCTGTGAATAAACTTGTCAAAAGCAGCAAAGATAAACTGTTTCGTTTCTTTTTAATCGGAATGTTTAGTTAATCTTAAGAATAAGTCCTGGGCTCATTAGAATTGCACAGATTGCTACGGACATATTGAAAGTAAATAAATAAAGGATCATTCATAGTCGATAACTAGTATATGAGTGGTTTTAATTAATGTGATGGGTTGTAATAGATGGGCTGCTACGTTAAAGCATCATAAAGTACTTCATAATTATTTAACATTTACTTAATTTTCCTGATCCGATTCGAAATGATGAATAATTTTAAAAAATCGTCATCATCGCACACTTATCTCCACTAATGCTCAACGCTGCTCCTCGGAATTCAGTTCAAGATGGAATTATCCATTAAATTACTCTTCCATGTTGGAAATTGATGAAGATGAAGTATTCTTCAATCCAACGGATAGTAGAATTGTGATCACTTGAATTCGCGAAATTAAATCTGGCAGATGAAGAGCTGGCTTTTAAAATCATAGAGGAGGAATGAAATTGTTATAACTGTAATTACCAGTTACAGTACTTCAAGGCCTTCAACATTATCGGATACTTCTCGAATATTTTGTTACTTGACAATGAGAGTAATCCGTGATGCATATTAGTATGCCGTGGCATTTTATTGCAAAACTGAACTTAATTGATAATTATTTAATTGTTCAATTGATTGATTGATAACATACAGAAAAATTTTAGAAAAATATCCGATGAATTGGGGGAATCAAGGGTTGTTCTAAGGATAAATTCCTTAATTCTGATTTCGATTGATTAGGGACACATTTTAATTACGGGATATTTTTCAAATGTCTTTTCACCTGATAACCAGAGTAAACGCACGGAGAGAAAAGTCCAAGAAAAATTACTGTGGCGAGCACTACAATCGTGGGGCAAAATGCTAGAATACTAGAACTTCTTTGATTCACAAATAAAAATTACTATCAATATGTCAAATTTCCTTATACATTCTGTAATTAATCATGTGTGGCTCCATAAAATTTACTAAACAGCACTATAAAATTTGAAGGTTTATCATTTTTTGTTTGAGTTTGAAAGAAAAATTGATAGGAATTCTTCAAAAGTTCCTATCCAGATCGGTATTTTTTATTGTGCTCTCTTTTAATTTTTACTGTACTACACAGCATTTTCTCCAAACATTCTTTAACCCAATATGATTGGTTAGCGATGAACGTCGAATGTTTCCGATTCTTGCCGAAATTGAATTTAACAATGGTAACTGTTGCGACGACTATGAATTTTTATTTGGCCGATAACGAAGTTTTGCTCGGCCGATGAAGAACTGTTACTGCATGGCATAGTAATTTTTCTCAGGCCTGCAATTTACACCTAGATTGTAAGGCAGCATAGTAATTTTTATCGGAATCACAATATAAAAATTCATAGATTTTTCTCTCCGTGTGGCTATGAAAATTACAATCCCGAAGGATTTTACGGGAAAACTTATCCTGATTATTTATATGCAGAACAATTTGGGAGAAATAGCTGATCAATTTTGAGGGTTGAGGAGTATTCGGAGGATAATTTGCATAATTCGGATTTCGACTGTTTAGAGACACTGATAAAGAGATTATGTGGGAAATTCGTGTTAGAAAAAATTGTCATCGTGTCATCTGACCACGAATACTACAGTCTGATTGATCGAACTGACAATTGCGATAATTATCGATATAATGATTATTATTCCGTCGTTACGATTTTTTTTTTGTAAGCATGAGAAAGTTGTTATGATGACCGAAGGATGATGGTGACTATTTTTTTATAGTTTTTTGTACCTCGGAATTCTCTTTGTTTCATGAATGCTTTCAAATGGTATTTTTTAACAGGAATAACTTTTGACAAAATTGTTTGACTGCTATTGTAGTGAAATGGTTGTGTCTCTATTTCACGTGAGTCTCACATCACGTCACAGGATATTTCACAATTAGTTTTGTAATTGGAGTTCTCCGACCGGACACGATTTTTCGAGTTCGATTGTTGAAACACATATGTAGTGAATTGGATTAAAATATAGAAAAGCGGATGAATAACTTTCCATACAGCTCGAACAGAGAAACGTGAATTGTATTTACAGTTGTATGCACACACAGAAATTTGATGTATGATATATCATATCCGGAAAGTGGCATGTCTCATTCATTCTAATTGATAAATGTTCAATTACCTTTTTGAAATCAATACTTTTGTGTCGTTTCACTAAATTGTTTTCTCCATTTCCTTTTAAAAAATTTTAACGTATTTTGTCAACGATTAACGTTCATTTCCATTCCTTTTTTTAGTTTTAAATAACTTGTTTGAAATTTGATTCGATAATTTTTTTTGCTCGATCTATTTACATTAAATAAACCGTATTTATGGAATTTCAAATCCTGCATTAATTAAATAATGAACGAGTGAATAGTGTGTAATTCCATTATTGAAATCGTTAGCTAAACGATCTGAGAAAAGAATTTTCTTTAGCCAATAATATTTACTGACCACCAGTAAATTTGGCAATTACTGTGTAAATACTCCCATAAGACTTACTAATGCCAAACATATTTTTTGTTAGTAAAGATTATTGGCTAAAGGACATTTTTTTCTCGGTGCGCAAACGTCATGCGTGGATTCGATCTCTTCTGGAGCCATTTTTTTTTTCAAATTAAATCTCCATATATATAATATATTAAACATTATATTATAGTATATACAATATTATGTATAATTCAATTTGCAAAATGATGTAATATAGAATTCACTAAAAAAAAATTGATTTTAAAAATTCTGTAAAACCAATTTTATCGCAGAAGAATTTTCGGAGAGAAATTATTGCATGGAAATTATGCGGCAGGGATTTTGACGGAGGAAATATGTCTTGTCCCCCCGGAACAGAACTTCAATCACCGATTTTACGTTGATTGTCTTACATCTAAGTCGTTATGGTTTGAAAACAGATACCAAGACT
Organism: Fopius arisanus; assembly: GCF_000806365.1. Taxonomy (NCBI): domain Eukaryota; kingdom Metazoa; phylum Arthropoda; class Insecta; order Hymenoptera; family Braconidae; genus Fopius; species Fopius arisanus. The sequence continues at coordinate 1,249,858 of NW_011887751.1, forward strand.
GCAACAAACATAAATGGCCCTCATATAAGCTGTAGGATCGTTACCCCAAATTTATGAGGCAAAAAAATACTTGTTCCCAAGAGTCTGTGGTTGACGAATCGATCTTTACGGCTGGTTATTGGCTATAGGGCGAGCAGTTGATTCATCGTGTACTATATTCTCGATGTTCTATCGTTATCACTTAATAACTGCCTAATTTTTGTGATTAATATCTCATTGACTAAAATGCAGAAATTGATAATGAAAATTCAATACTTGAAGCACAGTTTTTAATGGGCGACAATAAATTTGGAATTCAATCAGAGGAGCTGTTGGGATATCAACAGCAATTTATAGTAAAATTTACTGCTTGACATTTAGTAGTCGTATAGCGTAGTGGCGCTGAAGGAATTTATGCTTTAAAATTATAATAAAAATGTGGCGAGCTCTATAAAAAGCATTTTTTTTTTGTAGAAATTATAAATCTTTTTATGAAATTTTTACGATACTCGTATTCTTTAGAATAATGTGCGAGTATAAAGTTTTTCAGAGCTAATACGTTAAATAATAATAATATAATTATTAAATTTCACAAGGTTATGATATTAAATGATGTGAAATGCAATGTTGAAATATTTGAGTGCAGATCCTTGATTGTCGTATAAAAACTACTCGACAAAGATTTATGACAAACTGAGGAAAATAGTCTCAGAAAAAGAACTAGTTTACAATCGTTTCATTTCCATTTAAAACGGTTTAATGATATGTTGAAATTTGAAGAAGGTCTGTATTCTCTTGTGTCATAAACCCTAACTTTCATTCTCAGTTTTACCAGTCAGAATTCCTGTTTTTATGGTCATAGTCAGTCCTTGGACAGATCTCATTTAATAAAGACCGTTGTTCTAATAAAAAAAAAGCTTATCAAGTATTAAATGGCTTCTTAAAAATTATTTATTCACCTGCACCCATATTCCAATATGCAAAGATCCCAGAAAATTTAGAAATCCATAAATTTAGCAAATGAATGAATCCTTGGCAATATTTTTTTTATCAATATAAATGTTGTATGTCTACATGTTAGGATGGCTTTCAACGCAAACACGAATCACTTTCATTTCGTCCAAAGAACTAATAATGAAGACAATCAACTTATGTTTGACTCCTCGGTTTGGTTGGCGTGGTTCAAACAGGAGTGGTTGATACTTGAGCTGTTTCTCTTCTCCTTTTACTGATATATCGCTCTCAGCCGAGGACTCAACGACATAGATGGTTTTATCATAAAAAACAAGTCAAGTTTTGCGGCAATAATTGGCTCGTCATTAGAAATTCCAGTAAGTTTTACATGTTTCATTCATTACAACGAACTCAATATCTTATTGACGTAGAGAGTACCTTTAAGGATGTGCTGCACGTAAAGTAAAAACAAAAGTTTAGGACCCTTCTATAATTCGTGATATCTATCGCAATTCATTTTCAATTAATATTTCAATGCGCTAATTAGAAATAATAGCCATATCAAATTATTTTATTGCAATTGATTTTATGAATAAATATTATATTGTTTAAACAAATTAATGAGAAAAATTTTAGTCAATCGTCATGAGATTTTTACCATCGTTTTATATCTGCTTCAATAAATTTTCAAAATTTCAACCAAATTTTGTATTTTCGAGTATATTTATAGAAATTTTTATTCCCATTTATATCCCATAAGAGGCCGCGCTAATTGAAAACTTTAAAATTAATAATGACAAAATGGTCTTGTGAATCAATTTTTAATTTTATACAGGCATCTGCTATCGCTTCAAAAACATTGTGTCAGAATTCCAAGAAATTATTGTATTTCCGCCAACACATGCAAAACAACCCTAACTTCATAACTTCACTTTCAACTGTTGCGGCCTTCGGGCGGCTGGACGATCGATTATTTCTTGAAAAGGCGACCCCCAAAACTAACTTGACCGCGACCAGTTACGTCCAAACGGAGACCGAAGTAAACTGGGCTCGTATTATGTATTGTGAGAGAGGGAAAATCCATCTACTGATTAATTTAGAAATATTTATTGGGGTACTAAAAACACAGGATTGTTACAACAATCCAAGATAAAAGCGCTCAATTTGATGGGAGAAGTAGGTAAGACTGAGGTGAAGGAAGAATTACAATTGATTCAAGACTTACAGTTGATGATAAACGGGGAAGTAGAAGGTGCGCGCGATCATTCAGTCGCGTCGCGGCAGACTCGGCGGTTCCCTCGAAGGTTGAAGGGGTAGATCTCGGTGATTTCTCGAAGATGAGACGATTCTTGGGGTGTGAAGATGAGGTCGACGAACTCGGAGATTCGTTGCGATGATCTAGGTGTACATGTCGTTCACCTGGCAGGTGAGAAAGTGCCGAACCGGGGGTTCAGGCGGTGTAACAAAAGATCCCAATTTTCCGTCGGACCAAGGGTGGCGGCTCGTGGACTTCAGATGTCGGATCACTTTTATGGCTCACTCAGCTCTCATTCACCAACAAAGCAAATGTTTTGTGTAGTTTTGTTACGCTCTTTTGAGGCTGGACTGTGTCAGTAGGTCAGTCAGCAGGTACTTGTCCCTCCGTACAAGCGTTGCCCTTCAAACCCGCAATGAATGAGTCCAAGGGAGTCCTCGTTGTCAATTTAATTTCTTCTTGCTTACGCGACTCCGGCGTGGCAATTTCTGAAGTGGATTGGCTCAACTAGTCCGCAATAGACTCACGCAGCTCAGGTGTAATTGTTGATGAAGACGGTCTCGTCTTGTAGGTATGACTCCGCTTCCCCGAGAGTAACTTGGCTGATGCAGGTGAAAACTGGCGATGAACCAACTTGGTGAATCAAGGAGACTTGACGAAGTCGTCGAAATCGAAATAATAGTTGACTAAGAAGTGATAGTCGACGAAGAAGTGATAGTGGACGAAGAAGTGATAGTCGACGAAGAAGTGCCCTTTGCGGGTTGGGGCGGGGTCATATATTGGCAGCTGTTCCTCAAAACCGTTGGGAAATTCCAAGATTACGAGAAAGGTCAAGAAAATCCGCGGGATCCGCGATACAACTTCCTAAATTCGAATGGAAATTTTTTTTTTAAAACGATTTTGCCACTTATCAAAAAAAGAACAGAATCATTTCCGTTTTTCTTTCCACGAAACAGGAGTTATTAGATTAATAGAAAAACTAGTGATTCATATAATTATAACGAGAGAACTTGGCACAAGTCATTAATTCACGAATACCAGCTGAAGAATTTCTGATATTTATTCTGTATTTACTAAATTCAATGTGATAATGCACAACGGGGCTGATTAAAACTTCTCCCGTAAACTAACTAGTGAATTCGGCCATATGTTACCCATGGATTGAATTAGGAATCTATGTGAATTGAGAACGGGTCAAACTTTTCATGCAAAATACAGCGCACAGTGTTGTGTTCTTCAACATTCGATTTCCAGTCTCAATGAGTCAACAAGTTTAAAAATGAGTAAAGTATGTGTTGAAGCTTCAATAACTCGTTAAAGATTTGTTTTTCTCTTTTTTTTGTCACAATTGTAATATATTAAACTCTACCAAAACGACTTCGATCTCCGCCCTCTTTACGTTTCTCTACTTTTCCTCAAAAAACCTCTTCTTTACTTCAGTTGTCCTTGTAACCTTCTAGTTAGATTAAAATCATCTAGATTAAAAATTCCAAAGTGTGCGTGAGTGTCCCATTATTTGCCTCTTTCGAATAACTTAATTAAAAAATACAAAATAAGTTAACCAAACTTTCTCTCTCATAAAATACCAAAAAACCGTGTAAAAAAATTAAAATCAATATTACCAAGCTTATTCAAATATAAAAGGTGTTTTCTAAAATAAACGATTTATTAAAACTATCCTAATGTACAATCTCTCGAGTGATACTCAGTTGTTAGCTCGAGTAAGGCCTAACATTTTAGTTTTTTTTTGTGGGACAGTATGGAAAGAGAAGGAGAATAACATTTACTTTTTTCTTTTATACCTCCGCACGAGGTTGGAACACACTGGTACCAACTTTATTACAATTATTTCTCACTTTACTTGAGTACTTTGAGTGCTTCACTACTATCACACCATCCGGAATTTCCGTTGCTACCATGTAACTTTTATTAGAGTTTGCTTTGATCCAGTTTTACCAATTTCATCTTTTTTTTTTAGGTTTCTGTAGAAGTTTTCTTTCTCTGAAAAGTTTCCTCGTTCACAGGAACCATCAGCAAAAAGTTTCCCATTCATGGTTTTTTTACAAAAATGTATATTTTTATTTTTTAGGACAATTTTGGAACAAGATTATTGAATATGCGGTTAGTTAATTTAGGCCGTTAAACATAAATATATTCTTCAACGAATTAACTTCAATATCCGTAGAATTTATTATTCGCATAGGAATAGTTGGAAAAATTGTTGATAAAAAAATTGTTGAGTCAAAGTCATTCAAACTTTTCACATAAACTGACTTCAAAAATAAACTCAACTATATGTGAGACGTGAATTAAATTAATGAAATGAATTGATTAAATACAGAGCAGAACTTCTTCATAAAGAGCTGAGAGCTGCAAATTACCTCATTTTTTACATTCATTTTGTGGGTATAATAAGTATACGAGTCAGACAACGAAATAAATAAAGTAAAACGTTTAGAGTACGTATAAAATACTCTTTCTTTCTTCCGGCTTTACGCTCGAGGCTCATTGGCAGTACTACTAACTTCAGAAGCCAAATCTCACACTTGAGGCTCTAAGTTAATGTGAAACGAGAAAATGAGTTCTGCATGGTGCAACAAAGAGTATTTTTCCTCTAACTTCTTTCGTTTCTATTTTGTTGTATAGTCATATATCGTGTACGGACACTCGGCCACTGAAATCGTAGGAATTCGCTAGAGATACAATATTAATTCCCTGATGGGTTGCTCGATTGAAGAATGAAGTCGTTCATTTTGTCGAGTATTGGATGATCATTGGTCGATGAGTAATTTTGTTCGAAGTTGTTATCCGGTCATCATCGAGTGGATAGATCACTCGATTGAGCGATAGAGCTGTTCATTTGGTCTAGTACTGATTGATAATTGATGGATGAGTAATTTCGTTCGACCAATCATCGACCATCAATCGTCTGATCATCGATTACTCATAGTCAAATGACTATCGACCGAATGCACACTTCGATTAATCGGATTGCTATTGAGTCACCATTGAGTGATCTGGCTCCAATTCGTGGCTGACATTATAGTTGAAGTTAACAATGAACAATAAATTAGAAATATATATATTTTGTTATTGTTTTTTATAAGATAAACACTTCGAGAGTCGTATTCCTTACAGTCTTTTTTCGCATCGATTCATAAAAATCACGTGAACAAATATTGTCGCGTAGTTTCCTTTTAGTCCTCTCATGTTCGATCTTCTCTTTCTTCTACTGTTATTCTTTTATCTGACTTATTAGTCCATGGATATGTCACTTATCTTTCCGCTCTTCTTATTCAATGAACTCTTTTTTTTTAGTTCTGTGCGTATCTAACAATATCCATGAACAATTACGATAATTGTTTGAAATAATGCTGATTCGACTGAAAAAATTAAATCCAAAATCTGAAATCACCGCTGAATATGATGAATGAAAACTGATCTTCACGAGCTTTCGATCAGGAATTAGACAGTTCCTGAAAATCAGTAGTTACATCTCTATCTTTTGAAATAAGTTTTCTAATCGATACATATATTTCTTCTCTTCTCGTATACACTTTCGGGCTTTAATGATTCTTCTGCTTTTTCTCTTACGACTCTTCCCACCCTCTGATTCCCTGTACCGCAGTTGCTGAAAGGGAGGGAAACAACCGTCCCTGGTACAGTCGTCCGTTTGACGGGACTACTGCTCGGCAGTGAAACTGTGAGATTAGAGCGCTATAAATTTTAACCGTCGGAGCCCAGGATCGAACCCGGATCATTGGTATACGAGTCTAGCACTCTAACTCCACGACCGGTAATCCATACATATATTTTATTTTTTTTATTTTCGGCAATCTTTAACTTGAGTCCAATAATCAGCACTGTAATGTAGAAATGCTAAAACAAATGAAGAATTTCTCTTATATCGCATAACATATAGTTATCTTTGCTTTCCCTTCGGCTGGTGCTATAAGCCTCCCACATGCTAAAAAGGACTTTTCCCCACTGGTTATGAAATATACTAGTTATTGACGGCGAATAGATAGGGCCCAATCAGATCTACATTTAAGAAAAAAAGATTGAATTAGGTAGAGATGAGGGTGAGCAGTCAAAGAAAATGAATGTAAAAAAATATCACATACACATCCGCATGGATACATACATTCGGACACGGTCTCAAAAGTGCATTTCCGAACTCCTTGGGTTATATTCAGTTCATATATGACAAAAGGTGGGAAACTTCAATCTGGTCGATTACAAAACTTCCATTCGGAAGCACAAACTATCAATAATAAGCGGGGGTTTTGTGAAGATAATCATCAAACGATCGCATATTCACTACACGGAGAGAAATATGTACGAAAAATCACTGGTCTCGTATTAGTAACAGCGGGATATGGCACTGCCCTAATGAAAAATCATGTGAAATTTATGAAAAATCACTGCAGTTCTCCGGAATATTTATTGCGCAGAGCAACAAAAATTACTGGACTGATCTTCAATTTTCTCTGAAGTTCATTCGATGTTCTAAAATGTACTGCTAAAAGCCTTAAATATTCGTATTAGTTATTCACTTTTTACTGCACTTCCAGTAAATTTTACTGGATTTTTCATTACTTTTTTAGTGACGGAGCTGGGCAATTTTACTGAACTGGACCGTAATATTTAAGGTTAGCTCGCAAGGCTCCACACTTACTGCGCAGTCCAGTACTTTTTCTAGCGATTCTAGTACAAATTTTTCACACAAATTTCTCTCCGTGTACCTATGTACCCCTGTAACGAAATTCCGGTAATAGCGTATTTTCTGACCTGTAATTTATTTCCAGAAAATTAGATAATTGTTAAGTTCCTTGGCTCTTATTTAAAACTGACTAAACTATGGTGGGACTTGGTGCATTTAATGAATTGAATCTCTTCAAGCCATGAAATTGGTATTTTTTCTGCTTGGGAAGGTATACGGAACCTTCCACGTCCCTTCGCTCGTGAAGTTATATACTATGTGATGAGGCAGAATTTTGCGCCCCCCCCC
>NW_011887751.1:1257069-1279414 GCF_000806365.1 Fopius arisanus
TTTCAGGTCCTCCCGTAAGTTATCTTAAATTTCCCTAATTTTTCAGGATATCAGTAATTCCCCAATATCGTGCCTTCGCCGGGAATTATTATATTTTAATTCCCCGGCCAGGGTCACAACTATTAAAATTAATTTGAAAGTTAGATAAATTTCAATTCAACGCGTGATAAGGTACTATACTAACGTCACCAGCATGTAGCATTACTCAGGGTTCGCAACGGGGACGTGGCTGATATGAACCCCGCAAAGCTCATAATATGATCTGGTCACCCCCTTCTAGTGAATTCAGTCTGACTCCATTTTTGACCCCGTATATTCTAGTTCATGGGTTTCGTGGTGAGATAATTCATTTTCCCTCGAAAATTCATCACATGCCATATACTTTGTTATTACCGGCTATTTTATGTAATTTTGTGAACCCTAAAAAAATGAAGAATCTAATGAATATACATTTTTGTTCGTCCATACAGGCAAAATACGATAGTAAGTATGAGATTCGGTAGAGGACAGAACGGTTTAGTAATGTGAAACACTTGAGATGTGTTTACTAACCGAATAGAATGTATTCACAGCAAACGTTTGCACGTTGAGAGTTGCAGCTGTTGTGATTCTCACCACAACGGTTTTGTATTATCCATTCGCACAATATCCGAATTGTGACGAATTGTTATAGGGATGTTCTATGGCAAAGGGTGATATATCGACGAAATGTGTCAAGGTACGGAATTCGGTTGTTAAGTCGAATTCGGAAGTGAGACCTGGAAATCTTCACGTTGTATTTTGAATCTGCTGCAATAACATAATAAGATGTTGGATTTCGGGGTTTTCCCCCGAGTACAAAATTCACTCTTCTAGAGTTTTTATATTTCCGGGTTTAGGAAATGTTTATTTCTTTGTTGCTGTGGGACCTTTCCTTTACGTTATAAAAAAAGGGGAAAGTCCCGGAGGGACTTTCTCATTGCGGGTTTTTCCCAAAATACATCTGGCGACCAGAGAGGGTCAAGAAAGGGGAAAATCCAAGGGTTGAGGGTGGAAGGAGAAATTATATTACCCTTTTGCGAGGAGTGCAATGTGGGCCTTACTAATAATCTTTAGTTAGTCGGTTGTAAGTCTTCGTTCAGTAAACTTTGATAAGACAACAATCAATGCTAAGAAAAAAACCAAAAAACTGTTTCCGTTAACCCAATAAAACCTGTATGGATTTCTAAAGCAATAAATAAATAAAAAAAACTACCATTGTGAATAGTAAATGTCGCTAGTTGAAGAATATAATAGAGCCTTCAAATGGTTTTAAATTGCTGATTCGATAATTGGAGTGTTAGCATGAGCGGCATTGATTGTATTCATATGAAGTCGCAAAAAATATTGTTCACGATACTCAACTCAATACCCGATAGAGGGATCGTTTTTTTTTAGATCAATTGAGCAGTGAATATGAAAAGGAAAATAACAGAGAAAAATAGTTTTAAATGCTTGTCGAATATTCAAATTCTATTCGAAACATGAGGGGTTGAATAATTTTGTAATCATTAAAGAAAATGTTGAAAGAAAAATGATAAGAATAAACAAAATTTAACATAAACTGTAAATAATGAGAGATAATGAAAACAGAAACAAATTAAGAAGAATAAATTAATTTCGAAAATAATTTTGAATTAATTTCTGGAGAAAGAATTTTCAAATCCAGGATGTGATTCAAACAAGAATTTAGTATCTGATGTATTATTTTATCGTATCGTAATCTGTGTGTGTGAAAATATGTTTTTAATAATAACATCCATTGAAAGCATTCTTATCATCTTGACATAATATTTTTTCCAATAGTCATAGTAATTTTTACGATTTAATTGTTGCCGTGTGAGTTTGCCTTCCTACTGTAATTATCCTATTCATTAGAAAAATATCTTTCAGGTCAGAATGCGCATACTAATAATCAAGTAGTTCCTTATGACTGCGACAGAACTGAAATAATAATTTTGGCGCAGTCTTTGAGGGGCGGTAAAAGCAGAAGTTAGGGTAACTTCCTTCTGTGGTTGATTTTTCGCGAATATCTAAAAAAGTTACCCATTTTATAGAGACTGATACGTGGCGAATACATAAGGAGCCCTGCCATTATATGTCATGCATATAAAATTCTGATGCCTTAGCAACGACGTCTAAATTGGCTTCATCCTACCTTCCTAGTCTGGTGAAGCATTTTGAACGGTAGAAAAGGGAATCAAGTCAATAAAATGTAATAATGTTTACCACTTGAAAATGTTCAAACGACGAAACTGCAGCTAATTTTATGGAAATTTTTTAATACGCTCTCCAATATTCTTATCTGAAAGGGAGATGGACATTTATATTGAAGGGAATCGAAACTCTCGATAATTGAAGCCTCAAATTTGTCACACCCATTCCTCACTGTTTATTCATTATTCACGACTTTCAGCATTTTTCAAAATATGTAATGCCTGAAAAGTTGAGTCTGACTGTCTAATAACCAGGACATTTTATATGGATGTGTTGTGTTTAAATATTCTAAAGTGTTTCTATGAAATTTGTAAAGAGTACAATCTTAGTGACATCACGACTTCATTTCAAAGTCGACTTCAAATGAATTTAGTCGTGATTTCGGTAATTGCAAAGGGACCGTGATTTCAGTGACTTGAAACTTCAGAATCAATGACTTCATGACTTCAAATTACTTCAGTAGGTATTAATTTTGTTATCAACGATTGCAGTTGAAATGAAGTCATCGAAATTACAAAAAATACAAATCGAGAAAATAATGCGACAATTATCGTAATTGAACTCTTCATTAACATACTCATTGGATTTTTGTTTTTTCCGCAATGCTTAAGGCTCGCCCATGCGACATTTAGGTGAATGAGTCAACTCCCAGAAAGATGTTGGTAGAGAGGAGTTTTGTTTTGCTCTTCTTAGCGTTCAGAGAGAATTTCTATTCGGTGCGAAATTCAAACTATAACTATATTCGAGAACAAGCGATGTATGATTCCACTGACTGCAAACGATTTTAGTGACTTCAATTGATTTCAGAAATGCCTCCAAAATCGACTTCGTCGATTGAAATCATCCGATTTGAAATTGATTTTACCATCGAGTGACACCATGACTTCAAGAGTGAGTAGCCCCTCGGGACTCATAGTCCAACTTTGTCGGAGTCTATTAACTCCTTTAAAGTCATAATGTTGAAGGAATTGTTGTATTTGAGTGTTTGTTCTTAAAGGTAAATTGTAGCCCATGCCTCCTTTGTCCCACCGGGGGACTCTATTCATCCCCTAAAAAGTCCGAACAATGAGACCCTCATATCTGAAACAGCCCTAAAGGACACAATTCATCCAAGGGTACAAACATATGAGAACTCTGACCTCGACGTGACAAGACTTATATAGTTGAGCAACATTACTTCGAGTTTGCTAAAACTTATTGTTGACCAGTGAAATACTGATGTGCTTTAGGCACTTCAAGAAATACATCTGTAAATTGTCGATTGAAACCTCAACAAAATTTTTTTTATTTACCAAATTTTTCTCTCAACGTAGAGATGTCATACTGTAGCAGCTAAAGAGCATGAATGCAGAGGGCAGAAAGTTTGAGGAGAATATCCGATGGTCAAAGGATATTCAGTGAATTATTTTGCGCCACCGGATTCGCGGGCCCTATTACCATCAAAATATTTAATTGGTTATAAACTAATGAAGAGCTGTTACGCAATTATCAGTTACAATTTCCAACAGCTAGTGTACTGTTTCCGGACGAACTTTGAACAAATACGTATGATGACCTCAAATACTGCATTGTGGTTGGGTGGAATTCAATCATGGAAAATAATTAATACCAATATTGGCAATGTGTATCAGCGTAATGGCAGCAAAATTCGCGATGGATTTTGATTTTTTTCTTTTCTAATGTGTAAGTAATGATCAAACGGAATGATATTTCATTAAAACTGAAAACCTAAATTTATATTAAACGAAATTCTTGTGGTAAAATATGGAATTTCTGAAGTGATATTAATTTGGTAGCGCGAGTTCACCAACGTTTAGTCGAGACAAAGTTCCCAACTACATATATCTGACAAAGAACGGTTACCAGATATATAACTCACCGCTTTCATTCATTTTGTTATACTTTGTTCTACGTAGAAAATTGTCTGGCATGATAATTGACTAGATTACTAGTAAATTGATTAAATAATGTTACGTAATTTCACAAAAATTGTGAAATCACATCTTATAGAATCAAGCGAATTGGCGATTTCGAGATTTTTTCATTTTTCGACAATTAAGAATGATGAGTTTTATGGCAGTTCAAGGTTTTTTTCGTTTAGAAAATTCCAACGATTAATTTTTCATGAAATTTTTTGAGCTATATGTACAGATGTTGGAGATGTTAATTGAGTGTTAAATTATTTTATGTAGCAAGAACGCTACTCAGATTAGGTGAACTCTCATTACAGAAACACAACACACACATGGAAATGCATCACACAGACGTGCCAACCGTTGAGCAATGTTGTCAAGCCAAATTACCGCGCTAATCAAAGCCATCAGTACTTGACTCATGATGTTCCGCGAGTACTACCTTAAGAAAGTAGACATGTACATGAATGAAGTTCGCCCGACCCGAAGTTAAAAAACGTGTATGACTAATTCCTCATTGGTGGATATGATCGCCATCTGCGCTCGATGCATCATTAGGGCTAACAAATGCCAAACATTTTTACGTAAAATTCTCGCCTCAACCAAATGTGTTTGGCATAACGAAATTTTTTTTTCTCAATTTGGCAACAATGTTTTCAGGTTCTACATTCAAGTCATTCGTCTCGACACTGAAAATTCAGTCCCACCATCTTTTTAGATGATGTCACCATTTTCACACGCATAATCATACAAGAATCAAATGAACGGAAAATGTCTTGAAGGGTAAAGACTATTTTGATGCAGAGGACAGCTCGTGTTTTATTCATTTAGTATCTCCTGAGTGTGCTCCCTAAACAAAAGATATATGAAGTAGGTAAGGAACGTTGACGAAGTATGTATCATTAAGCTCGCATAATATTATTGCGAATGAGTATTCAGCTAGTGAATCTATGAATATTTCACGACTATTAGACGAGTTTTTGCTTCAATCGACCCATCAACCGCCACAGATTTGCAAAGACGCATCAGAGGTGCAATTACGACCATCCTATCTATCCTATATCCTATGTCTTCGGTCTTGCCTAAATAATGACTTCCATTTTAGTCATTTTTGTTATGACACTGTATTGTTGCGTGTGTGTTCTCTCCATTCCCCTCAATCACATTCAGACTCTATCATTTTTCGATCCACCGGTGTTCGGCGATCTGACGTTTCGATCCGCTGACGCGTCTTCAAGTCCATTTAAAATAGAGAGACTTTTTATTTGACATTATCATACATCATTGACGTGATCATATAATATGGCGGAACTTGTGTCGTAAAGATGTGCCACTTTGATAGGCACACATTATGTCTTATCCACTTATTATCCTTCTACTATAACAAAACATTTGTACTTTAGAGACGCGCGACGCGCCTGATACAACGTTTGCCGATTATTATTTTATTATCTTTAATTGAATGACAGAATCAAAATCACCAGATAATTGATACCGCATTATGTATCGACATTTTCAGAATGGAATCTAGAAAAAATGAGTGATTAATCGATAATCCCAAATGTTCAAACGATACAACATCCCTATAGCCTCTCCTTTAATATATAAGAGACATCGAGACAATCGATATCTCGAAAGTCTGTCATGCTTATTCGTCATTGGTTCAGTTTTCTGAGGCGGCTAATTTGAATTCAAAACTCATTTAATTTGGACATTTTCAATCATGATTTTCATAATTACAGTGCACTGTCGCGCACGTTCGGTTTCGTTACAATGGAAAACAGGATTTCATGTTCGCAACATAAACAGGTGAGATGTATAAATCTATACGAAAGAAATATCCATGGTAGGTAGATATGATTATCTACATCGAGTAAAAATGTTCGAATTCAAATGAGACACCATGTATATGAAACAGCCCTCAGGGGAAGATTTTTTGATGAATGTGATGACAACTCCTGTTGGTTAGAAAATACTTTGTAGATCTAATGGTGTAATCTGGCATAACCATATCTCCCTAGCTATGAATCATTGATGCCCTTTATAAATTGATTATTCATAATTGCTAGAGTATATTAGAGACTGGCGATTTGAACCTTGTGTTAACTGGAAAGAGAGTTTCACTTGAATCGGGAAATAATAATAGAGAAAAATAAATTAAAGATCAGGAATGAAAGGGCGCTTTGATGACGAAATCAGTACCGACTGATCATAGCCATTACTACTAGGAGGTAGAGATGTACAAGGCGAGATGGAAGTTGGACCTACCATCGATCTGAGAGAAAAGAGAGGATTGCTTAAGCCGGATTGACACTCCACGTGCCAACATAGCTGATACTAAGAAGTACAAAAAACCCTCCAGGAGTTTGAGGATTCGACTCAGGGATACCTAAGATAAGAGAAAAATCCCATTGTCATGGAGATAAAAAGCGGGCATTCTCTTTCTCACCAAAACCTCAAGATGTTACGAAAAAAAATATTTAGGAAAGTTATGGACAATTACACTTTTTTATATTAAACAAGAACAGTGTTCTTTTTTTATGATAACCCAAAAAATATCAATTTTAACAAAGAAAGAAATATTTTTATAAAGCAAAATTTGGCAAAAGCGAAGAAAGAAAATAGTATAGAGTAGATGACATAGAAGTGCTGCTTTCACTTTTGTTCAGTAATCTAAGTGAATGGAACTAACGATTTCTGTTATAGATTCTCAGTGTTAAGGATCATCTGATAACTAAATCTATCGAAATTGATTATAAATAATTTAATGTGATTATTCATCATTTTTCAAAACAGCTGTATCATAAATGAGCGAGAAAAACACGAAGTGAATTGATTCCATTACATGATCAAAAAGAAAAGTACTCAATTTGATTGAAAGTTTCAGCATCAAATCAATTATTCATGATAATCTTCACAATTTCATACTGAAAGTAAAAATAGTACAATAACTGTTATAATTCAACATTTCTGGATTCACTCTCAGTGATTATTGTGAAGGCCGTGGGCATTAAAAAAATGCAGCCAGTTTCATGAAAATTTTTTAATATTTTGGTGAATTCACTCAACAACGATATGCAAAATTTCACATAGTTCGAGAGGAGGGTAACAGCAGAAAAAAATTGTGGAGTTGCTGCTCATACATAAGGTGAAATGGGAAATGGATAACTGTTACATCTTTTCTACCTTATCGACCAGGTGATGAGGAGGTCAGCAAGCGGAGGTCGGCACGATGGAAAAAATGCTGAGTTAAAAAGTAACTTTAACATTTATTAATAATGTTCCCCTGCTCCTAGCCTATCAGAAATGCTGTTCGTCGCTGCTTAATGAATTTATCAGTGCGCCTAACAGATTTCATAACTATGCAGCATTTGCTATTCCTTCTGTCTCACCCGATTGATAAAAACTACAAAATTTGTCATTTCTCTAGAAATTCCTTGGTATCAATTTCAATTATTTTTTCTGCAGATCAATTTTATTTTGTTCGTCGTACTCACCATAGTTCCAAATTGAGATTTAATTCTATAATTCTCTCGAGTCATTTAATCATTCAATAATGGAAAAGTAATTACAGATATCCCTGTATTACCTATCGTCGATCCACTTGAGAACCAGCGGATGAAATAGAATTCAAATTATGGAGAATGAATTGCAATTTTATGCAAATTCATTCGGAAACAAATCGCCAATGGAATTGACAGAGAGAAGTATAGGCATACTATAGGTATATAATCTTTCTACCGTTTTTTGCACCAGTGTTGCCGACTAGTTCGCGAGTCGCTTGAATAAAACTCCTGATGCCCCATTTTCGACCGCTAAATTACATAGAGCTGTCATCGATCGGTATCTATCAACATCGAAGCTGGAGGTTTAGCTTGTTTAGGTACAGTTATGAATAATTACCTCTGTTTTATTTTTCGATACGTCACGTTATTTTTCTGGAAGTTTTCCAATCGAACGAAATTTCAAGATTTATTATGCCTCAGAACATAAAAATTCTTGGATATTCAAGAATTTTTACGGAAAAATTACGAAAATATTACGAGACGTTCCGTAAAGATGCCCCCCTCACGGTGACTCACGACTAGCCGTGAGGCTTCGGGTGGATAAGTAATTTTTTCGGAACAGATCGTAGAATTTATGTGATGATTCCTTCGCTTGCAGATTACGTGAAATGTTCCGTAATTTTTCTTGAATATTTCTCTCGGTGTAGGGTGTACATTTTGTTACGTATTAATGTGTTATAGAAATCCAGGGCGACAAGTTTGCGGAGTAAGATTAAACTAAAAATAGCAAAAATTGACTAGTTGAAATTTTAATTGAAATGGCAAGTGATGGTCGTTTTTCTACTACACGTCCATGTCATAACGGAAATAAAAAATAACAGTAGAAACATTTCACGGCATCGTGTTCACCGTGTTTTTTGTCAGTTTAACAGGTTTTATCGTAGAAGACATTGTGCAGGATTAAAAACGTAAATTGCGATTTCAAACTCGGAATTCACATTTTTAATCTCGTAATTCAGCTGATTGGAAAGAGCGTAATTTACGTTTCAGAATCCGTATTTTACGGTTAGCTTTTTCTGTGTGTAACGAATGTTTTTGGCTAATGAATAGAGGAGATGAGGTGAAATGAATTGATTATTGATTTCTGCAGTGATTGTTAAATTCGCGGGATTGGAATGGAAAGAGGGCAATATAGCAGGATACTATGAAATGTCGAGCACCATTTGAATTCTTTGCAAATTCGATTAATACACAAAAAAAATACTTGAATCAAGTATTTAGATTATACTGAAAATGAGTACATTAATGTACTTATTATAAATATTTTAATAGTTTATTCGAAATATTCGATTTTGAATATCCTTTCGACCAAAAATTGATTTTTTTACGATTCTATCATCTGCTACGAATAAATTCAATAATTCAGAAGCGTTTACTCTTAATATCAGCAGTAAACATTTGAAATTGCCTGAAAAACTTCCGTCTTCATACATTTGAAAACAATCACAAGATGGCGATTTGAAAATTCCGACTCTAAATTATAGAATTGAAAAAAAAAATGGAATTTCCGGTACAACATTGTTTCCGCTACCCACCTTCCTGTTGTTCAATCAATCTTATCATCAATTTGTACACGCCAAGAAAAGTGAGTGGTAAAAATGACTATAATACCAAACTAACTGCGCATCGATGGACAATCAGTCTTACACGTTTCGAGATATTTCGACTCAAACAAATTTTGTTTGTGTTTTCACTCTCATAATAAGGACCAGACCTACTGCGCACTCCGTGCGCAGAATTCGAATTTGGCGGGTCGAATTGACCAATAAGGGATTAGTCCTACGCGTTTCGAGATATTCCGACTAGGGCGAACTTCTACTTTCATAATAACAAATAAGGATAATAACGAAAGAAGATTTGACCGTAAGATGGGAAGTGATTTTTCCGCTTGACCTTTATGGTAATTTTTATGCCATATAGAGTATTAGAAATTACACTGCTCTATACTAACTAATACCATGTAAAAATTAGTCCACCAAATCCAATTTCTCGACAGAACTTAACCTGAAAAGTGGTTGAGTATCATCACGTCCCACATTTGGCCCACTAGGGGTCAATTTTCAATGAAAATGTCTCTCCGTATACTAAACATATGGTTTTCTCTGTTTAATAAATTATTGAATTTGTTAGATATCAATCTTAATAAAATTACTAGGCAATCATCGGCGCTGCAGCGCGCACTACTTGTTATAACATCCCCGTAGTCATGGAAGTCTCAATCAATCAATCGATCCATCGGCCAATAGGAAGACGAATAAAAGATTGACATTAAAAAGAATCATTCATTGCCAATCTCTTTTTTGATAAAAGATCTAGTGTATTATACTCAGGTTAATGCTATACTGTAATGTGAGAATTAGTATTTTTTTAACTATATCTATCAAGTCCATTACCATCGACAGTCTTACCATATGCCTTATAGTAATTGGTACTACAGCATATATTAATCATTACTATAACATAGTAATGCGTACTAAATGATAGTCATTCTTACTATAGGCACGAATATTCACCATGCGCTCTCTCCGTGCACGTTAGTTATCAAAATTTCGAAGTTATTATATTAATATTTATTTTAACATTTTTTGCGGGTTATGTTATGTATACTTCAAAGACTTTTCAACCAATTTTGATAAACCCCTTGTGTACTCAAATTAAGTGTAAAACATCTGTCACTTAAGTATATTTTTTTTCGCTGTATACCTTCACATTGAGAAAAAAAAAACTTCCGCTAAATTAATTGCCTTGAGCCACGGCAATTCAGTCGGTATAAAAAATGTTTGCATGTAGAGTACATGCATTTTACTGTAGGTAGCAAATTTACTCGGCGAAAGTTTTTTTTTCCCGTGCAGTTAAGGTTACAATGGAGCAGAACCAATTGAGAGTGGTGACTGATTTCTCATTAGGAATTGTACTAATTTTTGCATGGAAATCGAGCTTTAAGCGCTCGCCCCGAGATACTCGAACACTTTAATTCCTGTTCATTATCCGTTCCAATCAATATGGTAAACGAGAACACATCTTGATTGGAAAATTTTGCACGAAAGCTGGAGTATGTGAATATCAAAATCATCTAGTACCGACCGGAGGTGAAAGAATATTGACGCCAGATTCTTCTCAGAATGGTAATCTATTTTTTTTTTTATAAAACGCTCAAGTGCTTTTCCATGCCTTGATAGGTGAAATGGCGGAATGTTCTGGAGAATTATGAATAAATGATAAGAGGAATAAAAAATTATTGCACTAATAATTAATTTTCTTGTGGGGAAACGTGAGACTTTATACTACTTTATACTTTCCTAAGTTTCTAGATGATAATCTACTGATCCATTATTGATTATTGATTACGTTTTAATGTAGTAAATGATACGATTGATTTATTTACATTGCATGTTGAGACGCGCCGACGCAAGTACGAGTAGATACTGAAATTCCATTTGAATGGATCAGTTGTTTAATTATTTTGATTTTGAATGTCAAGTAGATTTAGATTAGATTATCTAATCTCGAATGTCAAGTAAAACAACCTGAATTTTTAAAGTGATACGAAGAGCAAACTGCTCGAAAAATTACGAAACTCTTACGTAATTGTGAGGAGATCTTGGTTTTCAGGCAGAAGTACTGGAGTTGCTATAAACATTGTCCTGAAAGTTTCGTAAAAGTTCCTGCTTCGGGCAGAATGGGGCACTAGTGGAAAAGCGTTTTTAACTCATTTCCAGGTGTTTCTATTTCGCCAAAAAAATGTTGAAGACGCTCTACTGTTTTTTGCAAATTAAATTTTTTCCTTTAATTATACCATTGTTTTTTTTACTTTTTCGCCTTCTCAGATTCTCAAATCGGTCATTTTTACCTCTGACCGTGAAATCTCATGTCACGAAAAAAACGTCAATAATTTTAGAATAAAACAAAAAACTTATATATTTATTTAACCTTTTTTTCATAAATAAATGTACAGCATAGCACTCTTAGACAATATTTAAAGAATAGGTTGACTGTTGGTCAAATGTTTTGACTTTGTGGGGTTCATACGAGCCCCCTGTGACCCCGTCGTAAACTCTGGGTAATGCTGACGGCTATGATTTCGATTTGCTATTGTAACGAATGTACAATCGATTGCCTCCCATGATTTATTTATTCTTTTCTGTCTCCAAACCCTTCGTTTGACGTAAGCAAAATTCTTTTCCGTACTGCTTCTCACGATTTCTCGTCTGGCCATTGGTACTATACATACTTCGCAAATTCGAAAACTTGAAAATCACGACGGAAAAATAGTTAGTTTCAATATAAATATATGGGAAAAAAGGAAACGTTCAGTAAATTTCTGTCACTCCGAGATTTCGTAAAAGTTACACAACTTTTCTGGAAGCTGATGTAAAATTATTTTATTGGACTTCCCTCTCCGTGGAGAAAATAAAAAATTGTACTCTCCTCCATGTACTTGAGACTGAAATTTAAACAACTTTCCAACAGTGTTTCAGCTGCCACTTAAATACAAACATAATTAGTGCGTTTAAGTGTTTAGTTTATTAAGTATTTAATTTCTACCACTGTTGACACATAGAGTGTAAATATAAACTTAGTAGAGCTCGAGTCAGGGTACAACCGTTGTTTCCGTTTGGAAATTAGAAGTTGCCGTGAGCACAGAGTAGGACCGATGGCTTCGTTATTTTTAATTAATTGTTCCCGGTAATGAATATTTCCCCAAGACTCTGTGTTCATCGTTACATTTCAGTCGATGCTCTAAGCACGAGTCCCTTTGTCCCACTGATATAATTCTTCCTTCCTCCGACGGTCAGCTAACATTTCCATTTCCTCTGTGATACAATTAATTATGAAAATATTGAGAATTTTTATATTTAAAATTCTCTCTTCTGATGCAATTCAAATCCCGGCCGTTTTCTTATTAAACATCACGGCTTTTATGAATACGAAATTCATTTAATAAAAAGCAGAAGAGAAAAATAGTTGTGAGAGAACGGTAAGTTGTTGAGGAAAAGCAGAATCCTATTTTCATCAACTAATCTCTGATTATTATTCCGGTTTATTGTAGCTGTTCTCATCTCTTTTCGAATGAATCATTGACATTGTCGTAAAGATTGATTGTATTGTGTATCGAGAGTTAAAATATAACTACTTTCATCGTAATTATTCTTAATGAGATCTACTGCGCCCTCCGTGCGCCGAATTTGAATTTGGGGGTTGGAGTTGACCAATCAGGAATTAGTCCTACGCGTTTCGAGATATTTCGACTCGGGCGGACTTCACTTTTGTATCTCTACATTTATAATAAGGATTATGTAAATTTATCAACTTTTTGTAATTACTCTTCAGAGTTAAAACGCATCATCGATTTATTTTGTTTTTGCTGTAAATGATGCGGCTTCTCCTCCAAACAATATTTATTTGAAAAACTATCGAGCTGCTGATTTTTCAAAAATTCTAATCCGTGATATCGCATTTAAAGACGTATTTCAAAAATTTCTATCTCAAATTTAAAACGGACGATCACAAACAGAAAGTAAAATTTGAAGAAAAACATTAGAGTACAATATTTTATCCGAGAACAATCTTAAAGGAATTATTTTCGGGGGATCATTTTTCCTTTTGGAATTTCAATCAATCGAATTCTCACGTTCTCTTTTATTCCATTACCTTCAAATCTATTCATCAGTCGTAATTTTGTAAATAATTTTTATTGTTCTGCGAGCGAAGAATTTCCAGCGAACGTTTCTCTCGGTCGAAACCCGGAGGAAAAAATAATCATCCGAGCTTCAAAATTATTTGTGTATTTCCTGAAGATTGTCTGCACGCAAACCAAACTGTTGAAAAAAAAATCACCAGTGGAAACGCGAGTGATTTTTCTGGAAAAATGTGACGTCTTCCTTTGTTTGGAACGAACGAATCGGGAAATGTTCAATAATTTAGAGCTCAGGTGTTGGATGTGAAGAAATATTGGTGATTTATGAGAAGACAATAATGCACGGACGTAAAAGTTCAATAAAAATGATAACAAAAACATGTACAATTTTTATATTATATTAATTTAAACATAATGATTCGTGCAAGCCTTGTCAGATGTTACGTTTTCCAGAAAAATTAAACTTTGTCGTACTTTTTCCGTGATAGATCTGAAAATGTACTGAATCTTTCACATTTTGCTCCTATATTTCTATAGAAATTCATCTAAAACACCTCTCGTCTGGAAATTAGGTGAAATGTTCCGTAATTTTTTTAAAATATTTCTCTCCGTTTAAACTCATTTCATAATTTCAGCAGGTCAGAAAAAGAAACGTGAGAAGATTTCAATTTCCGTCAAGAGTGAAAGAAGCAGAAAATTTAGCTCGCATGCATATAATCTCAAAATTATAACCGAGATACAGTTTTTTGGGGGCATTATATCTAAAGCATTTCTAACTTATATATTAGAAATATATCTTCAATATAAGGGATGAAGTATATTCAAAATATATCTCGGATAATTAATTTTTAACAGCAAAGAATTCGACATAAAATATATCTGAATGCTTCACAGAAAAAATATATATGCCAATAATTGTATATAACATTGTTCTGTTTGAGGATTTTAAAAAATTAATTAAATAATTAATTTCCTTTTAAGTTGGGAGGTGAATGAGGCGAATAAATCGCATCGATTTGCCGATTCTCCACACGACTTCATCCGCGGAATGCGTTGTCCCAATTTTTCATCTAAAATTTCCCATTTCCAAATTTTAATTTCCTTTCAGATCATTCTCCACGTCTATAATCAGTTTCGTTCTAGCTTCATCAAGGGACGTACAAATACAAGGGGTGAACTCGTGATCTCTTAGTACCTGATTCCAGAATGAGTTATAATCACTCTATCTGACGTTTGGTGCAGATCTGAGTATCTCCGGATTATCGTTGATTATAATTACGCACGCCTTCAGAGTGTTCAATCTGGCCTATTGTAAATAATCTAATTCTTCCCGCATTTGGTAGACGAGTTGTATAATCACTCGATAGGTTCGTACAAGGACGTATATTCATTAATTATTAGAGTACGACTTGTTATTCAACTATCGAAACAAATATCACTGTCGTGAAACAAACCGGATTACACTATTGTTAAACGAGTGGACGAATGAATAAGCTGTAAGTAATAACTATTATTTTGGCCATTAATTGTCTTTCAATTTTAGAATCATTAAACTTGGTTTTTCTTTCTAAATTATAATTTTTCTTTTCTCTCGTATACCCTTTCGGGTCTTTACGGTTAGTTGGTTCCCTTCCCACCCCCCCAACCCCCTGTACCGCATTTGCTTGAAGGGAGGGAAAAACCTCATCTGAGGGAAAAAACCTGCCCAGGTACAGTCGTCCTTTTGACAGGACTACCGCTCGGCAGTGGAACCGTGAGATCAGAGCGCTATAAATTTTTGACCGCCGGTGCCCGGGATCGAACCCGGATCTCTGGCATGCTAGTCTAGCACTCTAACCGCACGGCCACTACCGTCGGTTCTTTCTAAATTATATTTCTTTTATATTATTTTTATAGTACCGAGGACTAAACGAAAGTGCAGATTTGCCTACCGCTTTCAAGTATAAGTGTGCACTAAATTAAAATATTATTTTGTGGTTACTAGGTCGAATGGTTTTGTTTATAATAATAAATTACAACATATTGGATTTCGGCGGAAAATGTATTTCATGTATACGAGATATATGCCACATATATACGTGTAGTATAGATGTACTCATCCATCTGGTATATAATATATGTACTTGTAATATATATGTACATGTAGTACAGGATATAATTGACATGGGTCATTCTTTCACCAAATGTCGGACAAACCACCTGCTTCAAAATTCTCAAGTCTATTTTTCCTTCATGATTTAGTACATCAAAGTAGAGAGAATAAATAAATTGTAACGGCTTTCGTTGAAATTAACGCAAGGAATCATCGAATTTTGTTTTTATCTTGAAATTCATTTTTTATTTTTTTCCGCTATACCAATTTTGAAAAAAAAATATCAAAAATATCATGTCTCATCGGGATTTTTTCTGATTTTCAGAAAAACTAAAATTTTTGAAAAAAAAGTAAGCCAAGCATTGAAAAGACTACTTTGAATGTTTTTTCGAGTTTTTTATCTCAAAACCTTGGTAAAATCCAAAAAAATAATATTTTTTTCTGAAAATTTAAAATATTTCGAATGAAATATGGTATTTCTAAATTTTTTTAAAATTGGTATTGCGAAAAAAAATAAAGCTAAATTTCACGATAAATACAAATTTAAATGATTCCTCGCGTTAATTTCAGCAAAAGCCACTGGCATTCTTTCTTTCTCTTTGATTTAATGCAGTGAATAAAATCATGAAGAAAACACAGGCTCGGAAATTTTGAAGCCGGCTCTTCGTCCGATATTTGGTGGAGTGACCTACATATATTTCTGAATATATAGTCTTTCCATGTGGAGAGCGCTCTTTTTCATTTATTTCGGTCCTTGTGAATTTTCCAGCTAACTCGGTTGACTTAAGATTAAGAACCTTAAGACCATTGAATTGAAGCATTTTATTGAACCCTTCGATTCGGTCCTGATGAAAAAGAAGTATTAAGGGATACAGACTCTGGTAAACTGGGTGACCTGAATAACGCATTTCACTCTTGCTCACTACCAACTTTTTTCCGTCTCTATCCGCCATATCCACTCTCCTTTTTCATTCAGCACTTCTCACTCCCCATTTCTTGCATTTAGGAATGATTTAAACATTAAAAATTTAATGAAAAATTATCATTTATTCCGAAAATACCTGAAGTAAATTTCAAAATCCAAATTGCGCATTCTAAGTTCTAAATTTGAAATGTCAAACTTCAAAATTGAAAATTTGTGAATTCACAGAAATTTAAGCTTATAAATTACGAATTTATATTTTTCAAAAAACTAGAAAACGCCTGTGGGCCTTTTCGATGGAATAGCAAATATTCAAAATCATCATTTTAACTTGAATATTAATTGAAGTATTAAAAAATAATCATTTGTGTCTAAAAGCCCAATTACATGTTTTTTTACAGGTTTTTCGCAAATCACTGGAAAACTGCTTCCCCCAAATTAATGAACTCAAAAAAAAATATTTACTGAATTATAGATTCATTCATTCATTCTGATCGGATACATATATATGAACGCACTGAGATTATATGAAAAAACAAACTAAAAATAAAAACGAACACTTCAAAATTAAAATTGCTTCGATAGTCCGTCAAGAGCAAAATTTTGTTAAATTCAAAATGAATGTTGTTTCATTAATTATTCATAGTGCTCTTTATCGGCACGGAGAATGAGATAATTGCGTGAATGTGCAATTGGACGTGCATTTTTTCGCAAAAATAAATGTGGAAATTAATAGATTTTCTATGCCTCAAGGCAGTCCAGCTACGTGATGAAAAGAATTTTTGTCTTAGGCATTATTCTTTCATTAACAAATGAGTTTAAAATAAATATTGAAAATAAATTGTTTGATGAAAATAGAAAAACTAATAGCCGTAATTCATCAATGTAAAAATTTCAAGAACAAAAAAAAGGAAAAATTGGAATTTAAAAAACCGGAACATTGAAAATTAAAACGTCCCGATACACGGAGAGAAATATTTAGTAAAAATTACGGAACTTTCAGTTCACTTACCGATTACGGAGTTGATTCGAAAAATTTAAGTGACGGTATCGTTATTTTTCACCGATAATTCAGATAAAAATTACGGAACATCGCGGAAAAATTCCGTGACCTTAATTAAAAATTACGTGACAGTTCCGTAAAATTTCCGACAACCACATTTCGTTCCAGAATTACGGAAAATACACGTAATTTTTATTAAATATTTCTCTCAGTGTAGAAAAATTATTCTCGAAAAATTTCGAACAACGAAAAACAGATAAAATATTGAATAAACTGTCAAACATGTCAAGAAAATTTTTTTTCATCTGAAATTTTTTTTATACCAGAGAATAGCACAGAAAAAAAGTTTTTCCACAATATCTAATCCCAATTAAATTTAATTCAATTCCAAGTGAAAATGTGGCGGATTGAAAATGTAATATATAAGAGATCGGTCGTGAATAAGCGGAGCAAAATAATTACGGAAGCTCAGGAAATTTAGTAACTACAAGAAAATCTTAATATTTCGAGTGCAAATATTTATGTACATCAACTTGTACGACGTAAATTCAGGGTTCAGCGGAATTAATTCAGCAAAAGTAATTTTTATTTCTTAAGATAAGTGGTTCGTTCCAGAAAGTGAAGTATTTTGTACAGTTTGGCTTCCATTACGCAACGGAGCTATGAAAAGCAAATCCCCTGTGTTAATCAACTAAAACAGTTGAAAAGTGTAAACTAATTAAGTAATGCAAGTCTGATAATGTAATTAGTTTCAATTTAATTGATTCTCTGTCAGAAAAAAGTGAGGAAAAATTGGAGCAATTAGCCAGAAGTAACCTCGAAAATTTATCGCCTGGCAGCCTTGTTTATCGGATATTTCCGTCATATTTCATCTCACTCTTCCAGATTCATTAAATTTCCAACGAAACTGTGAGTAAGGTGGAGTAAATGGAGCCTCGTTTCAGCGTCAATATCTTCCAACTTCCAAATACTCCAGCAAAAAATATTTCACTTTGTTGAAAATTGAATGCATATCCCTCACAGAAAAACCACGTGCTAATAATTGTATGTATAATATCTTGCATTTTTGCTCGTAAATATATTTCATGTATATATCGGATAAACGGAGAGAAAAAGTCAATAAAAATTCCCGTATCGATTAGTAAAATTTGTCGTTTACTTGGTAAAAGTTATTCAAGTGTTTGAGAAAATGTACCGACCTTTTAGATAATTTTTCTCGAATAATTAGATAACTGTTATACTAATAAAATAATACAAATGTGGGTACAACTTGGGAGTAGAAGTCGGCTAAATTCACACTCCAAGAAATTAAACAATGTTTATTGACATATGCAAGTAGTTCCGGAAAGGAAATAATTATGATCCAAAACGTCGGATTTGAACTTTTAATTAGAAATTAAATTAATTTTTTACTCAAAATGGAATTTATATACGACATTTGCGGTTTAACAAATCATTGGATCTTAGATATCGATCTTCATAAAATGATTTAGTTTATTACACTCAAGTTAACCCCACACAGTAATCCAGAAATAATAATTTTTTATCTCTGTGTAGTGTGAATTTAGTGAATTTTTCTGTTGACACGAACCGAGAACCATTTGAGACAACTAAGCATTTGGTAATAGTTACCGAATTGCAGATGACTCAACGTGCCATCTAGTTGAGGAACACACTGTATTTGTGCTGTTCGCATTACCAACTAGCCATTCGGTAACTAATACGTAATCAGCCAGTTGGATCAATCCTAACTTCTGAAATGAACCCTTGAGTAAGTGTCACCATATGATTCAGTTGGTTCTATTTAACTGCGTAATTAGGTAATAGTTACCGAGGCTGTGTAACCTTAACCTAATCCTTCAATCAGTGTATACAGAATACAGCATACAGACCTTATTACTATAATATAGTACAGGATCATAAATTATATTCATTTCTACTAAGCATGGATATGCATATAGAACTCTCTACCATGGCTCTTTTGTCCGCGTACTGATCAAGTATAACAGAATCCCCGCCACCTCGCAGCCCCTAACATTACGATACGATATTAGCCGAGAAGGTGCAAAGAGGAAAAACGAAGGTACAGAGAAGCCAGGAAGAGAACAGCTTGGAGTCCCGTCCCGAGAGTCCTGGAGTTAGTATGTGTTTTTGGAAGTCTTAAAAACTAAAGAGGAAGACTCCAAAGTCGGTGCAGCTGTAAGTACAACTTACTTTTCCCACATTCCCAGTAATTAGTCTCTTTCGCGATGTCCTCCGGTAAGTCCACAGTCCAATTTGTTCCCATTTCAGTAACTTGGACGGATATTGTGTGTTGGAGTAGAGACAACCTGTTTATTGACCACCTAAATAACTTCTTCCCTTTTTGAGGAGGAGAAGAGGATTAGAATCATTTCAGGGTTACACTCATGTAAGCGAGCCTATTACCATCTTCCCTGCATAAAAAATTGAAACGTATCAAAAAGTTTAAAGGTGGCCACTAAAGATTAAAGTTTCAAGCGGTCAAAGAGTTTGGTGAGTTAACAGAAATCATATTAAAATTTTGACAGTTAAATTAATTCTCTGGGTCTTCCATTTCATTCCGGTGCCCTTTATCAGGGTTTTATATTGAATAAAAAGTTCACACCCCTTTTTTTATCTATCAGTCACGTAGAATGTTCCAAATGAAATGCATTGCATGATGAGAAGCATTTGAAAAACTGCTACGTCAATTTCCATCGAAAATTTCTGAGAAATGGCCGGAATAGAATGGTTTGACAGTCTCAACTAATGGGCTGTGATTGGCTAAGAATCAGGTTTGAAAAATAATCCGAATAATCATATTAAAATTTCACGAGCTATTCCAGAAATTTTTGGTATGCCGAACAAGCCGTTCGGAACGTTTTCGAACAAATCCCAGAGAAAAATCAAACAAGTTCACCGCATTCATTACGTCGTTAATAATTTACCTGCGGATTACGAGAAAGCACAGTGTTTTTTCGAGATTTCCCACTATAAAAATGTTGGGAATTTGCGAGCATAAATTAGTGGTGCTAATTAATATGGAGAGCGTTACAATAAAAATGTGATGCGAGTCACAATAGATTAAATTCTCGAATTTATTTCATAGCGTTTCGAATATGCTGAAGATGAGAATTGAGAGAAATATCATTTTGTCCTTGTCCCTTGAAATTTCAGAACAATTCTCGAACTTTGATAAATGATAAGGTACACTGAGAGAAATATTCAATAAAAATTACGTCTATTTTCCGTAATTCTGGAGCGAAATGTGGCTGTCAGAAATTTTACGGAACCGTCTCGTAATTTTTATCTAAAGTCACTGAATTTTTCCGTGGTGTTCCGTAATTTTTATCAGAATTATCGGTGAAAAATAACGATACCGTCACTTAAATTTTTCGGATCAACTCCGTAATCGGTAAGTGAACTGAAAGTTCCGTAATTTTTACTAAATATTTCTCTCCGTGTATTTAAATTCATACATTTTCCCAGAAATACGTTACTCTACTTGTGATTGCAGATATAAACGCGTAAGTTTAGATATACAGTTATACTGTTTTGATACCCGCACCATAATCACCACAAAAAATAAAAAATTCAAGGATTATCTGGAAAATTCTTATTTTTTAAAAAATAGTTGTTAGACATGAATTCGTCGATGTATTCAGTAATCGTGCTTTCAGACACATGGCGAACCGAATACTGTGGATGGCGTTTCCAATTACCTTGAGGTATGCACACTGGGTTATTTCAATTCGATGAGTGTGAGCGACATTATGCAGCAACGAACCCGCATAGATTAATGCTGGTCTCCCCCACTGCTTTGAACATTTCTTCTTTTAGACTAATTGGCTATTATTAACCTATATAACCCATTTTCAATATGTTAATTGGAAAATTATTATTCTCAGGCAATTTGAACGACGCGATGATGTGAATTCTAATTTTCAGCACGACGACACACTCGGAAATTCAATAGACGGAGATTCCAATACAAACAGATGTTTACTATTCAGTATTCCGAATATTTGTTAATTATTGTTGAATTTTTGAGGATTTCCACAAGGACAAACTCTTATAACACTCTTTCTCTTCTAGTTTTTATATTTTCGTTGCTGGAAGGACGGTTTATGCAGTAGGACCGGGAATAGGAAAGGGGAAAAAATCCATGTCGAATATTCTAGGTTACGGAAAAACTTTATGTTTATGAGATATGAGAAGGAACACCTCTTTCAGGGGGTGGAAATGAAGTTGTTCCAAAGGTCCTTTGATTTTTGCGGGTTAATCAATCAGTCTAATTGATGTTTCTTCGTCGAAAAAAGATCATTCATCTACTTCGTGTTATTTATTATTCATTTCGAATTAGTAGAAATTCTTCCTCTCATTGTTGGAGCACATGGATGCGGGTACATCGTTTATGGATATTATTTCAAATTGATGAAGATAAGAACTAGTCTTTCTCGATCAACGCAACGCATGAAGAATCAACTCTATTAAACGTAAAATTAACCATTGATCAGTTACGAAATGAAGAATTCGTTACTAAGCAAATTAAGTATCGATAGATTAATTAGTGAGAATTGAAAAAAAAAACAAAAGAAAGTGCCAACGGCACGTGGTGTTCCCAAGCGGTCACCCATCCAAGTACTAACCACGCTCAACGTTGCTTAGCTTAAGTGATCGGACGAGAACTTGCGTATTCAACGTGATATGACTGTTGGCTGAAAGCCTGTAAATAAATATTGTGAACTCATCTTCAAAATTGGGTGTACCACCGTCCAATTATTTCAACTTTTAAGAAGAATGGTTTGACCAATAATGGAAAATGAATGATTAACTGCTTGTAAAGTGGATTACACATAGGTGCATCGTTCCCAATAAAAACAAGTAGGCGACAACAATTATGTCATTGTGGAGGATTTAGCGAAATGTATAGGTATATTTTTTTGCCATCAATAAATTGATGGCGGGCTTCCGAA
>NW_011887751.1:1279579-1313106 GCF_000806365.1 Fopius arisanus
GGCCAACGGCACGTGGTGTTCCCAAGCGGTCACCCATCCAAGTACTAACCACGCTCAACGTTGCTTAGCTTAAGTGATCGGACGAGAACTTGCGTTTTCAACGTGATATGACTGTTGCCTGAAAACTCATAAAAAAGATGCTGAACCCATTCTAAAAAAATTTCATTCGAATCCCGTCTATCTACACCTTATTTTCGTCAATTTCGAAATCCCAACTGGGATTTCTGATTCTCAACAGTTATGAATTAATAAAGCATATCCTTATATCAATAAATTACTGTTTCTCTTCTTCTCAGATTATTTTCGAATTTTCCTGAACGTATCATTCGCAATTATATCAATTTTGCCATCACGGAAATCAAAAGTAGAGAATGATCAGAAAGAAGTTCTATTTCCAAAGCAAATGCAATCTCCTTTGCGATAAAGCGATACATGGGAGAGCAGTGGACCTCATGTTGCGGCCTACGGGCGGCTGGACGATCGGTTATTTCTGAAAAAGGGTGACCCCCAAAACTGAATTGACCGCGACCAGTTACGTCTAAACGGAGGCCAAAGTTAGGGCTCGTATTGTGTGGGATAAAACACTGAAGTGTACCATGCTAGGTTACGCAGGAATTCTGATTAGTGAGAGAATCGCGCAGAGATAGAGGGAAAAAACCTTCTACTGATTAATTTAAGAATGTTTATTGGGGTAGTAAAATACGGGATTGTTACAACAATCCAAGATAAAACCGCTCAATTTGATGGGAGAGATAGGTAACACTGAGGTAAATGAAGAATTACAATTGATTCAAGACTTACAGTTGATGATAAACAGGGAAGTAGAAGGTGCGCACGATCACTCAGTCGCGCTGCGGCGGACTCGGCGGTTCCCTCAAAGGTTGAAGGGGTAGAACTCGGTGATTTCTCGGAGATGAGACGATTCTCGGGGTGTGAAGATGAGGTCGACGAACTCGGAGATTCGTTGCGATAATCTAGGTGTTCCGGTCGTTCACCTGGCAGGTGAGAAGGTGTCGAACCGGAGGTTTGGGCGGTGCAATAAAAGATCCCAATTTTCCGTCGGACCAGGGGTGGCGGCTCGGCTTCTCGTGGACTTCAGACGTCGGATCACTTTTATGGTTCACTCAACTCTCACTCACTAGCAAAACAAATATTTTGGTGTAGTTTGGTTACACCCTTTTGAGGCTGAACTGTGTCAATAGGTCTGTCGGCAGGTACTTGTCGCTCCGTACAGGTGTTGGCCTTTAACCCGTGATGAATGAGTCCAGGGGAGTCCTCGTTGTCGATTTAACTTCTTCTCGCTTACGCGACTCCGGCGTGGCAATTTCTGAAGTGAATTGGCTCAACTAGTCCGCAATAGATTCACGCGACTCAGGCGGTTTGACCGACGTCAAGTCGGTCTCGTCTTGTAAGTATGACTCCGCTTCCCCGAGAGTAACTTGGCTGATGCAGGTGAGAACTAGCGATGAACTAACTTGAAGAATCAGCGAGACTTGACGAAGTCGTTTGAAATCGAAGTAATAGTCGTCTGAAGCCAAGTCCAGTGCTGAAGTGCTCCCAAAAGGTATGAAGTATCAAGTATGAGGTCTGAAGTATGGCGTCTGAGGTATGGCGTCTGAAGTGCCCTTTTTGGGTCAGCGCGGGTGCATATATGCCTTCGGTGGAGGTCATCCCCCACCTAGGTCCATGACCGTTATTTTTTAGAGGGATTAATTACTCATCGTGGCGGTTCGTATCTGGAAATTCGGGAGTTCGTTGTTTCATTCTGAGAGCCGGAAAACCGTTAATAATTACAATTGCGACTCGCGGCTGTGTTCTTCTTATTCCCGACTTGTACGACGGTTCTGTCTATCGACGAGATCTCATTAATTTCGGTTCCATTCAGAGAGAGGGAGAGATCGCACTTCCTGTTACCCACCTGTGGGTTTGGAGGCCCTCTCGAAGGCGGGGGTTATTGCAGGGCGTCAAGCCATATTGCATATAATGTCGGGCTCCACATCTCTGTTTCGCGGTTTCTGTGGTGGCGGTTTATCGTCATAGACTTCTCATTAACCCGACATCTTTTACTTTCCGGATTATCGGGGAGTCGAGTGGCCTCGTGCCATTTCCAGATCTTAACCTGGCGGGCCAAGGGGGGGGGGGGGGGGTACACTCTTGTGTACGAGGAGCATGAGTCATACCCCGCCTGTTGGCAGCTGTTCCCCAAAACCGTTGCATAATTCCAAGATTACGAGAATCATCAAAAAAAAAAAAAACCGCGGGATCCGCGAAAAAACCGCGGGATCCGCGACACTCATCTGCGAAATCACGCTCGGACAAAATTGCTGAATTAACAAATTGACTCCGTTGAAGAATAAGAGGTGAGAAAAATCTCACCATAATTTTCCTCAATCAAAAATCCGTTCCTGTTATCCTCATAATTCGATCTGCTCTCATAAGTACATAAGGTTCATCGATAAGCTCCCACAATTACAAGACAGCCAGGAAGCAATCGTGGATTGTTAATTGGTCTTGGTGGCCATGCTTTACGAAATCGACTTGTCATTTCAAACTTCCCACACAATAATAGTAGATAACTACTGAATCAAAGTGTATAAGGATACCGCATCTCTAAATGAAAAGAAGTCGAACTTCTTGTACCTTCAGAGGACTAATAGACGGCTATGCGTTTGTGGACGTTCTGAATTGAAAACTATCCAAACTCCGTTTTAATTACCAGCGAGTGGGTGAAAGTGATGCAATAAGAAGTATTCATGCTAGGATTGGGGAAAAGTCTGATTCTGGTAAAGAAAGACGATAGAGTCACCGAAGAATCGACAACATAAAAACAAGGCGAAATTATTCCACACCAATAAATTGTGAGTTAAATACTTAAGCTTGTCAATATTTCCATATCCAAAGTAATTGCTTATCAAAATTTTATAAGCAACTTTCTGGAGTAAAACTTTCAACTCTTGTTCCATTTTAATATTTCATATTCTATATAAAATTCTAGATTTTATTGGAAATTTCAGTTTGTATTTTCTAGGGATTAAGGATATGGGAGGTGACTTGTGAGCATAAAATTTAGTCGGAATCGTTTGATTATTTCTAATCCATTAACATTCTCGTCCCTGACTTTTCCTTCCACAATTCCCAATTAATAGCATCCAACAAGGTAGAAAACTCACACCTCGCATCATCCAAATCAAATTTTAAAAAATGGAAACGTTTAGCTCAATTTGCAAAGTTAAACCTCAACTGCTCTTATTCTTATATCAACTTTTTCCCAAAACAGTTCTCCGACACTGGTAACGTCTTGTTACATATCAATACATTCAGCCTTCATTCTTCCATTCCTTTTTGTTGTATATTTTGGGAAAGGTCTAGAACAGCCCCCCCCCCCCCCCCCCCACCCGCGAAGACTCAATACCGAAAGTGTACTAATCCTCGTGTTTACACGAAGGATAGAATGAAAGATGAAGAGTTGGTGGAAACGATTTTCCATGAATCGATACAGGAGTGGTCGATCTGATGGAGGACGATCATGAATAAGTCGATCCAATGTGATTCGAACAATCGAACTATTTTGACTGACTGGAAAATCCTATTTCTTACTACTACTTTTCGATGCACACAGTTACCTGTAAACGCGTGAAAAAATTTCCCATCGTAATTTATTTCACCCAAAAGTCCATTTTTCATGTGGTTGCATTTCCAGGCGATTTCTCCATTCTGAAAAATTATTCATTTTACATCTGTTTTATGACTATGTGTTATTAGGAAGATTACTTTGGAATGTCACCAAGTCCACCGCTCGTATGCAGGGTGACCCAGTTCAAACAGCTCACCTGAATAACCTGAGAAAAAGCGTTAAATGAAAAAATGTTTCATATGAAAGTTAGAGGGTTGTGGGTGATATCCGATGTGAGCTTCATTTTGAGAGTTGCATAGGGTTGCAAGCTACAAGCACGAAGTGCAATTTTTAAAGTCATATTTTTCGCTCCTATGAAAATTATTCCTCTTGACGAGATGTTGCCAGACATATCGCCATTTGTGTTCATTCCTTCGATTTCACTCGGCAAAAACCATGAAAAAGAGCTCCGATCCCAAATTGGAAGTTTTTATTTTTCACACAGCTTAAAATTTGACAGATTGGTTTTCCCGTTCGTTGATGAAAAAGCTGTTCCCAAATGTAAACAATCAACAAATTGCCACTAATAGTTATTGTTACAATTGCCACTATTGGGCACAGGAAAATCCTCGATGGACTCAGTGTATTGATCATCAGCATGGGTGAAGTGTGAACGTGTGTATGCGATCACCAACTTAGAACTTTTTTTTTCAATGGAACAGTAACTAGTCTTAAAAAATGATTTACAATTGTTTCAAAATGATTCATCAGTCTTATTGGAGAACGCTCCCCGACCGACCAGAGCGAGAAGGTGGTTCCATCAAGATGGGACACCACCCCTCAATGTTTCATTACGTCATCACTGGATTGATCGAGATGGTTATGTGATATGACCACCAAGACCACCGGATCTGACACCATTCGACTATTACTTGGAGGGGCTACATTAAAGATGTACTGTATTATAATCGATCAATTTCTGATGATAAGCAGGGACAAATTCGAGAAACGATTGCCGGTGGAATTCCGCTTCTTCTCTGGAATATCTGAGAAATTTCAGGACTTTCATCATCGAATGGAGTTATGTCTAGCAGTTAATGCCGAAAATATGGAACTACCCTGAAATATCTGAACCGTAAGGTAAGCGTGAATGACCGTTCTAATGGCTATCCTTGGATTACCTGAATGCTGATGATTGTTTACATCTGGGAACCGCTTATTGATCAACGAACGGGACAAGTAATCCATCAGATTTCTAGCTGCGTGAAAAGTGAAAATTTTCAATGTGGCCTCAGGACTTCTATTATATAGTATATATATATAGTATTTTCGAAGTGAAATCGGAGGAATCAACACAAATGACGATATCTTTGAAAATATCTTCTGAAGAGAAAGAAGTTTTATAGAAGCAAAAAATATCGTTGCCATAAAAAAAACGCACTTTGCGCTTACAGCTTGCAAGCATGTGCTTGCAAGCTCAAAATGGTATTCGGATCGGGTGTCCTGTCCACAACCCTCCAACTTTCATATGAAATATTTTTCCATGTAGCCTTTTTTTCAGGAGTTATTCAGGTGGGCTGCTCAACTGGGTCACCCTGTGTATCCAGAAAACAATGATCTGAAAATGTGCTGCGAAGAGAAGCCATTTTCCAGTGAATTGTGATGAATCTTTATCTCTTGTTGCTGTACAGGCTTGAATTCCCCGCGCTTAACCCCACCACCTCGTTAAATGCTATATTTTGTCATATTTTAGGTCTGCGCGCGCATAAATTTGAAGTTTTGTTGGTTTTTCGTTGATTTTGCCCAAATAAACTAGTGAACGTATGATTTCCATTTAAAAAAAAGGATATTTACCGATATGTCAGACCTTGATCAAGTTTCATGCTGTTGTCTGCATTTTTACGTCCGTCAGATGTATTTTCCTACATTTTCCATTTCGTCGATCTGATTAACGTCCATTTTTTTGCATGATTCAAGTGGTTAAGAAAATCGTGGTTATTTCTAAAAATTGTTTACGATATATTCTGAAACTACTTTAGCCACATTTTTACTGAACAAATTAGCTTGCATGCTAATTATCAATTGGCCTCCAACAGAAACGTGACACTCACTCTCAAATCACAAACGGTTAAAATTTCCATTAATTGCTGAAAACCCATAAATTATTTGATCGCTACACGACATTCCCAATGTTGTGCCACTTTTTTACTTCAATGTATTTGCAGTGATAAAAAGTTCCACCTCCCGTCCAGTTATCACGTACAAGGCTCACGATATATTCCGAACGTATTTGCTGAGCGTAATCCAATAATTGCGAAATTATGAAACGAATCATGGAAACATATTCCGATATACTTCGAATTTCTCAAATTAATGTATTTTAAACCCTGCAGAAGCTCACTTCCACTAAATTTCTACTTCACTTTCATACTACTTGTTCTATCCTATTTATCCGCCGTTATCCACCCACTATTCGATTCAGCCTTTTAACGGCGTGGAAAGTATCGTAAACTGACTTTGCATTGCAGCTCCCACAAGAGAGATAAAAAAAGAGTACAAAGAGGGCTGGAATCTAACGAGAAATAGTGGAGGTGTGGGGATGAGAGGAGATGTGCCATTTACGGCTCAGACTAGGGCATAGTATATATATTCTTTGCTACGATGATTTTGCTTCTTTTACGCTCGTCACATCTGTTCATGTTTTTTCTGTACATCCTTTATTTACATGTTTTACCAGTTTTTCTATTATTCTCTGAGAGAAGTACCATCATTATTGAGAATGTTACGGGTTCAGAGAATTGATAAGATATGTTTGAGTGGCATTATTGAAAAATTCTATGCAGAATGAGAAAATCGCTAACCGGTTACAAAAGTAATCCTAATCCTAATATAAAAAGGAAAAAGGAAATCGATCTCGAAATATCTCGAATGACCGTAAGCGTACGACCTGTAAGACCGACCGACTCGCCATCACGACGGCCTAGTAAAAATTTGAAATTAAACAAATCCCCAAAACTTGGGAATCATCGCGGAAATGAAGAAAAGTTGCAAATTATGGAACTAATTCTGCATGGGAGGCGTGAGATGGCGAAATTTTGGTAATTCATAAAATTTCGAATGAATGCGCCTGCGGAGAACACGCGGTCGATCCCGTTAAGAGAAAAATTTAAGCAAAAACTGTCCAGTATATATTATACACGACGACAAGAACCTTAACCAACTTGCAAAAAAGACACGTACTTTTTTCTGGATAATTTTCTCATAGCAACTTTTTTTATATACAACAGCCCTTCGTTCTAGTATTTCTGTTGCCATTGAGGGCAACGGTAAATCGGTTTAATTTTGTGACTTCAACCCTCTCAGGTGTATAAGCAGATGAATGAAGATTAATCCGGGGGAGCTTAATCATCGAAGAGGGTTAACATCGGATGCAGATGAAAATCAAAAAGTGGAAATATTTAGAATTGATGGCTTTTGCTTCTGAAAGGAAGCATTCCAATTTTGTACTTTTTACATTTTCTAAGACTTTAAATGGAATGATTTGAAATGTTGAACATTTAATTTTTTTTTATTGATAATTGAATGACTGGAATTCTATGCATTTGGCATTCTATCAGATAGACCGTAATGAACACTAAGTTTATGTAAAATGCGCGTAAAGAAAACAAATTATAAACTTTCCATGCAGATGTGTGAAAGAAACATATATAGGGGACGGCGGGATAATATCGACATCTGGGGTAAAACGGGTATTCATTGAAAACTGTTCTATTTTTCATTTTTAAGATTTTTCTAGGTTCAAACAAACAGAAAGAGATGAATTAAGTATTTGGCAATTAGTGAATTGATGCACGGACAGAAATATCCACGGAAAGTTACTGGTCTCCTATTAGTGAACGTGGGATGTTGCAGAGTACTGATGAACTCTGATGAAATGTGGAGTTCATAAAAAATCACTGCTGTTCTCCGGAATATTTACTGCGCAGGGCAAATAAATTTTCTGGACTGGTCCTCAAATTTCTCCGAAGTTCATTCAATGTTGTAAAATGTATCGCTAAAGAGCTGAAATTTTTGTGGAAGCAGCGGATTTAATAATGCGTAGTTCATTTTTTTTTCGTATCAGTCATTCATCTTTCACAGCACTTCCAGTAAATTTTACTGGACTGTTCATTACTTTTTCAGTCACAGAGCTGAAAAATTTTACTGGACTGAACCATAATATTTTGGGTTAGATCGCAATGATCCACGCTTAGTGCAGAGTCCGATAATTTTTAAAGCGGTTCTTGTACGAATTTTTTATGGAAACTTCTCTCAGTGTAAACTGTCAAAAGGGAACCTCCAGAAAACAGAAAAAATGTAAAGACCCAATGAATAAAGGTTGATAACGATGTACATTATTAAATGGGCTGAAAGTTCTTATTTGCTGTGCCAAATGCTGTTTTTCATACTAAATTTACAACGTCGTCGAACAATGAAAAAACTATTTTCGACAAGGCGCGTATTATTTACGTAAAATTAATCTGAGATTCGAAAAAGACATTCAAAATTTTAAATTAATACCTTGGAATTCCGCATGAATCGTTGAGTGTAGCAACGGACAATAAATTTAAAATGCACAAAAAAAAGTTTATTTATTATTCATAGTTTTTTATATGTCCGCTAAATTTGATAGGCGTAAGTTATTAATCCCTTGGATCATTTGTTAAATTATTTTTTCAAACAATAGTCTCCTAACTGACTAGCATTTTTGTGTCTATTTAATGATTTTTTTAAATAAATAACAGGATGGATAATTTTCGATTGGATATAGATTCGTTATTTACTTTTTCAAAATTTTAATCTCTACCATAAACTGAAATAACTTATTTTTTTATATAAAACTCCGGGCAAGTTTGGCACTCTCTGGTTAATTATTATTATTAATTATTAGTAATAATTGACTGAGGAGTACATGCAAGATTAACTAGTATTTCCCTACACTCATTTACTTTAGTTAATAAATTTTATATATAAATTTAAATAAAAACATGTTCATATTACTCCGCTCTGCCCTCTTCCTTAACAGAAAGAGTTCGAGGTATTCCCATTTATTTTGTTTACCCATAAAAAACGTTGTAAGCGCTTTAGCTAATGTAAAAATCAAGATATCGATTCGAGATTAGGATAAAGTTTTCCTTTTTTAAGGAACAAATGCTTCCCATTGAAGATGTCCAATCGCACAAGTAGGTCTCGAGACGTTCGACTTTTCCTGGATAATATTCTATATGCGCGCTACCGTAACAACTCCGTAACCAATTTTCCTTTTTTTTTCTAAAAAAGACACTTCGATGTTTTCTATTTATACAATACAAAACATCTGCACAGAAAGAAAGATACCGAAAAAATTACGGAACTTTCACGTATTCGTGGGGTGACCTTGGTTTTCGGGGGAAAATACTGTAAGTTCCGTAATAATTTTCGTAGCGAGCAGGAATTTTTACGAAACAATCAGGATAATTTTACGGTACCTCCAGTACTTTTTCCCGAAAAGCAAGGTCACCCCACGAATACGTGAAAGTTTCGTAATTTTTTCGGTATTTTTCTCACCGTGTATACGCATTTATAAAAAATGAACAAATTAAAAATTTGTGTAATCATTCTAAACCTTTTTGTACTCTTTCATTAATTTCTCAGTTTATTCACTTCTTGTTGTCTCTCCAAATCATTTGTCTTCATCTTTGGCGCTTCTCTAAATCTATCTTTATTTTTCATTAAAATCCCTGTAATCATTTTAACTTTGTCTAAAACCGAGATACGTAGTTATTACATTTGAAATAATTGCTAAATTGCTTGAGAAACATGAGGAAGATTTGGAATAAGATTGTAATGGTCCAAATGAGTTTTTCATGCGAATGGAAAAAGGATATGGTGTGGATCCATTTGGAAACTTACTACCAAGGAAATCGGTGGAAATACAAATAAAAAACAAAATAAGGCATAAAGTAAAAGTTACATGTCTCCTGCAGGATCCAGACGGTTAACTGCTTGTTTTTTAGGTGAATGTTCAGTGGATTCGCAATACATACTTGAGTAGATACGCGTCAAATGGTGCGCACCAGGTGGTGCGAATCTACTAAACATTTAATTCTGATTGTTTTATTGTGATGAGTTTCGTTGGTGGTTCCAAATTTTTTTCATCTCTTAAAAGAAATCAATTCTGTTAATTAACTGCGAGTTTTCTCGCTGAGATCTAACAATTTTCGCCACCTTCATGCTAAAGCTAAATAAGACTCTTCTATTTTTGCGTCGGAATGGAAACGTTGCAGTCGGTTATTACTATGGAATTATTGTTGAAAATTATGAAACTTGAAGATATGATATTCGAGAAAATTTTTATGTACGGGATGGGTGTATAAATTTGTTTAGTTTCAACAGTTTTGCTAAATTTTGAAAGAAAAAAGGTAAATATATGTATGGTTCAGGTCTATCACAAAACAAAAATCATTGAAACGTAAATGTCTTTGAATGGAAACCATTCTTATCCTGTCAGTCGTCAAGAATAAGACGAAAAAAGAGAGAAAAACAACAAGGAGGGAAATACATCGATAAATGGTCCTGAGGTAAACACTGTTGTCCTTGAATTTCCTCAAACCCCCTTCCCCCTGCTGTCGCTGTTGACGCGACGAGTGAGTGATATTTAATTCAATATTTTGAATAGCTACAGAAGGGTAGCGGCAGATAAGTCACTCGTGGTGTTCGTTCAGCAATGGTAGATGGTCGGGAGAGGTGAATTCAGCGTTTTAGTGGAATGCTCAGGACTATTAGATAAATTCATCTCTCTGTGTGTCCATTGTCTTTAAATGTGCTAACATGTGGTGTCTTTGGGGCCGACACACCGCCACGTCCTCGCCGTGGCCCTGGATAACGAGAGAGCGGTTCATTAAACGTCATATCTCCCACACTAATTATTTCCGGATAAAAAGGTGACCAGATCCTCAATCAGTTGACGGAGACCCATCCGACCAAATAAAAAACATCCAGAATAGTTTGGTGGAACTGAACTAGACATTTACCAGAAAAGGGAGAAAGAGGCATTTTGCAACAATTCTACGACGAAGAGGCATGGCCCTCGCGAATTGGTGTATTAGTTACAAGTCTAAACTAGAAACGTTAATTTTAATACACAAATTCAATACATGGAGTTCCAACACTTGATGATTTAACGTAAACAAATTCCACCCGCGTGTTTTTATTCTTTTCTTCATCAAATATGATCTATTACTGATTGGTATTTGTACTTTCATTGATACAATCCACTGCGTTGTTGTTCTATTATTTGAAAACAAATCAATTTTCTTGCCCAATGAATTCGTTTTAAACGATTTTAAATTTGTGTATTAAGGTTGTTGTATCGTGACAGTCTCTGCAAAATGTTTATCCGCTGTAAAACGAGCCAGTTTGGAACACAATCTTTTCACGGTATATAGTTGCACTTGATTGATTGCATTGTGCATGGATAGCTAAAGCATGACTATATATTTTCCATATCAACTATTTTCAATTATATAAATTTCTGGATTTTCGATAGTTATATCGTGCACACCAAATGGTCAATCAATTTGATTTTTTTTAGGTATTCTCTCCCATTATATCTATTCCAGGTTTGTCTTTTATTTTAAAAACAGTTGAGCCGTTACGGGCGTTAAATGAACATGCGATCTGGCGTGTAAGTCGCATATTTATACAATAGGATCCAAAACTGGATTTCTTTGGAATTGAAATCCACCTCATCACTATAAGCCGGCGCAGAGATTACCTATAATTTTTTGCGAATTGGGATAGGAGGTATTTGAAATTAGATGATAGTATACCTAAATTAAATCGGACAAGTAGTTTAAAAGCTATTGAAGTTAGTGAAAAGCTTGACTACAATATGTACGAAGCTATCGCTCAAAAAGATTAATGTTTTTTCAACGCTCATCTATCAAGATCAATCAAAATATAAGTTGCCGTTCATATCAAGTTTCCGTAAAATTCAAAACAAATATTTCAAACTCCAGATATTAATTTGTATTATTGAGTCACATCGTTTACCTTCCATTCCAATCAAAATGAAATATAAATAATAATATCTCAAAGCGACATCACAAAATCGATTTTATTGGAAGTCACGGCAGTTGAGAGAAAGTAATGAGTTTTCATCATATTCAACACCAAATAAATATAATCAATAATCAAATAATAATGATGAAGTTACCAAGTAGTTGAAACTCGACGCATTGACTTCCATCATCTCAACCGCGTATTCACTTCGAACTTTATGGATTTGAAGAAGCGAAAGTTGAGATTTCTTTTTGATATTCCTTCAAAGCCTCCGAAAGTTTTCCTACTTTTTTCATCTATACTTCGAATTCTACTGGAAACCCGTAACGAATTCTGTTATGAAGCTTCTTTAGTACTGCTGTTCAATTTCGCAAAACTTTCTGATTCGAAACCTCCTAATCTCTTTACCTAAGGAAATAAATAAAGCAAAGAGCGACACAAACACTAATAGAGTGTACGGAAAGAATATGGAAATAAAACTGTATAAAAACTCGATAAAATCGATAGCAAATATCTTGTTCGTATTTTCGAAAATGTAAATGTAAACCCGATGAGAATAAAAAGAAAGTGAGTGAAATCTGTAGAGATGTGAAATAACATGAAACGCAAGTTATTTTCTGAAGGACGATACGAGACACCCATAAAAACTATATTTTTTGCGTCAAGGATGAAACAGATCATATATCTGATAGATTTTCTAGTGCTGATTGCGAATTTGATAGCTACATGGTGGGTGGTGTATTCGTTGTCAAGATTTCTATGAAAAAAGAAGCTTGAGGGTGAAAATAACAAGTCAATTTGCCGATTAAAAGAGTTTGAAGATTATGGAATTGAGAAAAAAAATGAAGTGAAGTAGAATTTCAAGACTGATATCGAATATGCAGCAACCGGCGATGAACTTTTCGTGTTTCTGGCAGAATGCCAATTTCGCTTTCATGAAGCAGTAATTATGACAGAAAATATGGGATTACATTGTGAAAAGTTGGTATTTTTAATTAAAAAAGGGGATTGATATTACAATTTTTGTTGAATGGTAGCCTGGGAAATTAATTCAAATGAAGAGGTCACAGATTATTTATTACTGTAACAGTTTGAACTTTGGAAAACGAAACAATATTCGTACATCAATCTCTACTACTTGACCCATTTCTGTGCCGTTTTACACGGAGAATAGAACCCCGTAGAGAGACTTACATGAATATGCACGTTTAGTAAGAACGATTATAATTTAGGAAGCATTACTACGTAATTACTACGTTATAGTAATGCTTCCTACTGCCGACGACGTTGGCCGAATTGGTTCAATCGTACGGTCAAACGACGGAATCCGGCTTAGAGCATTGGAATAATTTTAATCTTTCGGAAACCGTCGAATAGAAGTCTTCAGTCTAGACTCTAGACTGACGTCTAGAATCAAAACATCAGTCGAGACTCTAGATAGACGCCGTGCTGGCTAAGGTTTTCCATGGGTTCCCTTGGTCACCAGGAGAGTTCGTACGTGGCCTACACCTCCTGGGGTGAGTGTGACAGGATTGGAGAGGAAACCCATGATACCGCAAATACAATGTAAAAACCTGAATAGGGTATTGCCATAAATAATAATAACACTAATGATTCCTATATACTGTAGTAGAGGTTATCATGGGGCATGGTAAGACTCCCTATGGTATAGTAAAAAATGTCATTTGGCATCGTAATGTTTATTATGGTATATAGTCAAGGATCCCATAGTTAGTTGGTAGAATTTATTATAGATGCATGGAAAAAACTTACTATACAACATTGTCATAAGACCGATATTATTTAGTAAAAGATAAATGACACTTCAAAAAATAGGAAAAATAATACAACAACTGGTTAAAGGCCCTCGAGCAATAGCCAGGTACATCTTCTAATGAATCGCGTTAAAATACAATATACTAAGACAACGCATAGATAACAAGTCATTATTTATAGATAATTGTGTGGTAATAACTTAAGTATAATAAGCTACGCAAATTTGTTAACATGGATATCTAATAGATTCAATATTTTGTTGAACAAAAATATATAAATTACATTTTAGGTAAAAAAATTTTCACCAAATAGTTCAAATCCAACGTTATTTGTCAGAAGATATTTCTTTCCATTTCCGGAAGTAGCTACTTATGATGAGCAACAGTGTTTAATTCCTTGGGGTTTAAGTTTCGACCACTTCGGCTCATCCATATCAATTAAATATGATTGATAATGTCTGTTAAAAAGATATTCTTGTAGTTATTGGGTAATAAGAATTACCTAATTTCTTTGTTCTTTAAAAAAAATCTGTCCCAAATGCCGGATAGTTGCATCTACGATCTCCACAATGATAAAGCGTCCCTTAATAATTCGTCATGGTTGCTGTTGCCAATAGTAATCTTAACTATAGTCGCCTGGCATTAGTTACTATAGAGCAATCAAATTCTTACTACTCTACATGGTAAAAATTACCACGAAGGTGTAAAGGCTGGCAAATCGTTATGATAAATCTTCATTTCTTACATTATCGTAATAATTACCAATCACTTTTCTCCGTACATGAAATTTTTCTACCTAAGTTCTTCCAAACAATACGAGAAGAATTAGCCGGAAAATATGTGTTTTGGTATGTAACCTACGATGTTTTCATTCGATAACTTCTAAGTTTGAAATCGTAATTTACGTGTGGAATTTTTGTTTCTATCAGTCGGGTAACTCGCGATACTCAAGCAAAAACGAAATATAGAGCAGAGGACAAAGAGAAAATGGATTCCAAATGGTCCAGTGTTCTGGTCCTTATTTTTCTGAAGTTTTTTTCCGATAGTTGAAGTTGGAATAAAGATTGAAATGCGTCTTCTGTATGCCACCGAATAAAAGCCACAGTTATAGTTCATTTCCAATCTTATCATTTTAATTCTTTGCGTAATTCCAATAAATATTTTATAAATCTAATATACTCGATGTGCGTTTCTTTAATGACTAAATTT
Organism: Fopius arisanus; assembly: GCF_000806365.1. Classification (NCBI taxonomy): domain Eukaryota; kingdom Metazoa; phylum Arthropoda; class Insecta; order Hymenoptera; family Braconidae; genus Fopius; species Fopius arisanus. The sequence continues at coordinate 1,294,259 of NW_011887751.1, forward strand.
GGTGCGAAAGTTGTGAGGCATCAAGTCAAATCAAATAGACACTTTGTTGCAACCAAATCTGTGGATTATGCAATCTATTACATGCATATACAATGGATAATATATATGTACATCGGTCTCAATTAGATGACAATAATTAATTAATTAATTAAATATAATACTTTTAGACTTTTTACACCAAATCGGGATGGACAATCCTAAAATCGGTGATATACCAAATTAAAAGATTAGTTCGGATTGAATTGTTGTCAGTAGTTAAACTATTGCAAAGGAATTAACGTCAGCAATTCGTCAACTCTCCATTTTGTAAAATAGAAACACGTGTCGCACTGACATCCAGGAATTATAATGGCCCATTATACACATGAATGGCCAATAAAATAATAATTCCAAATGTAATGAAGTTTCCTGGTAATTTCGTGCCGCTTTCAATGAGTTCATTTCAAGCTTTATTTACACTGACATTTATGAATATCACTGAAAATGTTTTTCAACTTGAAATAGTTCCAAACTATGAAATCTTGCCACTCATCACTGAAGTATTTCACTATTTTTTTTTCTTTAGTTATCGCGAAAAAAACTGATTTTTGTGGAAAGGCAAAAATTTCAAAAATTAATAGGACTCAACTGTTTACTTTTACAGATATATATTAGCACTGAATTGGAGATGAAATTCGAAGAAGTTATCACGAGGGGACACACCACAAAAATTGTATTTTTCGACATTTTGGGTCATGATGAGTCGAGATAATAGAAAAAAAAAAATTAAATTGCAACAACTACCATGTCTCCATAAAAAAGTAAAAAAAATAGAAAAGAAATAAATAATTAATTAGCAAATTAAATTTTCAGGTTTACCTTGGCCTGGACTATGCATTTTTTCTGTAAATTTTTCTTGTAAAATCATGGTGAGAATAATTCTGGGTCCCATCCTTCATATTCCAAAAATCCTAATCAACAATTTCCTGAACTGTCACAAAATGTGGAACAGAATATAAATATTCCGGGCCTGAACAATCCATTTCATACCATAAAAATGAGCCGTTTTATTTGTTTAAGTTTATTGAGACTCTTGAAAATAAATTTAGTAAACTAAAAAAATTGTCTCTTTAAATTCGCAATTTGATAGAATCCGAAACGTAAACATAACTATTTGACCAGTGACAAAATGGCAGTGACAGCGATTGGTGGTCTGAAAATTATGACAGAATTTGTGGTATTTAAAAATATATCTGCACAGTGGTTGATCTCTCATATTGCCACAATATCATATTGAATTACCAAAATGTACACGAATCGATTGTTTCATGTGACTCCGGAGTTATGATTCAACCTAGAATGTTAATATTGGTGTCTATCCCGAGGATTTCAATGGAATGTTCTAATAGCCTCGGCACATTTCAATGAACTCCCACTCGATATTCCATTTGGCGTATGAATCCCAAGCATCCAATTAAAAGTCGCAATAAAAGCGTGCAAATTAGACACAATACTATGGCGAACTTAGAAAGGAAAAAAATTCGAGTTTAATTAAATACTACTTCAAGTATTGTCACATTTTTTAATTGCAATTCTATTTCCAAAACTATAATTCCCGCGACACATAGAGCTAATCAGAATATTCTTTTTCATGTTTCCACTTCAATAATAACAATAATAATAGCTATAATGATAACAGCAGTAATAATCATCAGCATTATAATTAATCATTAATAATGTCGGGTATGGAAAGAATTTTTCTGAAAATTGCAGTTGGAAAAACCGAAACGATAAAAAAAAAATTATTTGGCGAAATTGGCGATCTTTTAAGGGAATGATGAGAAAAAAAAGACGTTTCTTTGTTATTTGCCACTTCCATCGCGTTTAAAAAGCAGAAAAATATCTAATAGAAGTATTCTTATGAATGCTATTCAACATTTCTGGATAAGCTCCGCTCATTCTTTATAATCCTTCAAAAGTAGCTAAAGTGAGAGGAGAAATTTTTCACCACCAGTTCTGGAATCAGATTTCGTAATTAGCCCGAAAACTTCCAGAGATGATATAAATTTTATCTCCAGGGAAGACTCATGGTTTTCTGCAAGCAGTGAAACGTGTAATACAATATCTTCTAGCAACTTTCATCTCAAATATTATAAAAGTCGCCGTACGTGCAAAAGCACTTCGCATAAAAAAAAGTATTTCAGAATGATATTTTCTGAGAAGCATCTCCGGGAATATAAGCAATTGAATTGATAAATTCTAAAATGCATAAAAGTCCTCGAGTTACGATTGTCATATGTAATGCTGGACAAAATAAAAAAACTAATGGATTATATGTAACACTTTCCACAATGGAAATTACGATATTATCACGGGTAAACAAATCCAAGGCTATGATTTTTTTCCTTGTTACTTCCTTGTGATGTAGTCATAATTACAATTTAAGATTCAAAGTTTTCAAGTTAAGTTGAGATAACGAAAACTATTTTTAGTGTATGCCCAATAAATATATATATAAACATAGAAATAAAACAAATAATACATAAATATGTGTATATATATAAGAAATATCAAAAAATGTTAAAAACACTATGAATGTGTCGCAGCATTTTTTTCAATTGAATTTTTTTTACATTATACTCACGTTCTCATACATTTTTGGTTTTTCTCAAAAAATTTCTCAAAAAATACGGCACTAACGAACAATTAGTTATTTTTTGGTTCTGATTGTAAAATCTCACCCCCCCCAAAAAAAAACAATTTTAGAAAAAAACATTGCGACTACGTAGAACTTGAACATTTTTTTGTCAGTTGAGTATAATAAGATTGTGGAAAACGTGAAATGCTGAATAATGACTTCTTACGATCGATCTTTTCCCCTTGCCTTCCATTCTACCTCCTGATTCATCTCATTTTACCCGCATTACATTTTGCCCTGTGTCATATTTTACCCGCGTCCCGTTTTGCCCGCTTCCCCTACACTTTTGTGCTTGAACAGTCGATACGTAGACAAAATATATTTGAATTAAGTATACCATACATGGGTGATTCCCCAGAAATAGTGATATCTATATATGTCAGTTCTGTGGTCATTCAGATGTGCTTCTCAAGCCTTAAACTAGGAAACGAATTTTCTTTAGGTAATACCATTTACTAACGACCAGTAAATCTGGCAATCACTGTGTAAATACTCCCATAAGACTCACTAATGCCAAATATATTTTCTTGTGGTCAGTAAATATTACTGGCTAAAGGAAAATTTCTTCTCAGTGGAGTCGAACAATCGTAGACACATTAGTAGAATTCTGGTAGAAAAGATATTGATTTCCTCTCCGAGTGTACTCATTTAGAAGGACCTATGGCATGTGGAGCACATTTTCGGAAAGTTACGATACCGATACTCACAGTACGTTTTTTAAGACAGTTCTAGCGGACAATAGCAGAAAATGATCAAATTTGAATGAAATGAATCAGAAACATGTGGTGGCCCAACGTGTCGTATGTCAATTCCAAGTCTGATGTGTGATATGGCGGAGCAAATGATGGACAAATTCATTATTGAAGACACGGTACTGACATAAATATTCTTGAATATCGCAGCACCCACTGGTAAATCACGTATTCAGAAAAGTTATTCATCTCCACTGGCTTCCTCCGTTAGCAGATATTAACTTGTAATGATAACGAAAAGAGTAATTTCTATTAGGATAATCACTATTTGCGTGGAAGCACCCCTATACTTAATTCGAGTAAAATACACTATGATTGAAGAATAAATTTTTTAGTGTATTACAGAAGCTCGTCATCGATATCTTCATCTAAAAACCAATTGTTTGACGATATCACATTGAAAGTGGCATATACTATCGAATCAAGTATGAAATAAATTGCAATGAATTATATTGACATTAATTTCAAGTTTGTTTCGTGCAGTATGTTCGCGTGATAGATACACATTGGTAAAAGTATATATTTGTATCTTTACAATTGTCAATTTAGACGTGATGTGATATAGGTTTCATGTAATTGCATAAGTAGAAAAAAGTTGATTCAGGTCAATAGAACATTGAAGGAATCCCGAAATTCAGCAGTATCATCTCATTCTGTGTAAGTATTAACGAACCATTGAACATTCCTCCACTCTCGTCAGGAAGTTCCGAGCAAATGACCATTAAAACTTCTAGTTGCTCTTATTTAAAAATGAATTCATCATGTACTGGAATATGTCCAAAATCAATAACGTTCAACTCCACTCGAAAAAACACTCAAATCAATTACCGTGAGAGCCTTCAGCCTACCATCTTTTTCTACTGAAAATATTATTATTGTTATTCCTGCAGTTTGTGTACCTATACCTGATGTTTAATGATTGGATTCATAAAAACTGTTGGTAATAGTATAATAGAGCACGTGATCTAATTTTCAATTTTTCTGAATTATTATTCATATTAATAATTATCACAAACAAAGGAAAGAATAAAAATTGAGTCGCACTTAATTAGGTATATACCTGGAGGGATTAGACCGGTCCAAATGCACTTTTGGTAGGGTTCATACCAGTCGCGTCCCCGTCGCGAACCTTGGGTCATGCTAAGTGCTGGTGACGCTTGAAACATTTTAAAAAAGTCCTTCACCACGCGTTGAATTTTTGTAAATACCTCATAATATTGTTTAGTTAATTATAAATTAACTGCTTTTTGAAGGAAAACCGAAGTAAGGGGTGTCCATACACCTACATGAGCGTCCACCAAAATAATTGAGATGACTCAAAGAAGTTTAATTCATCAACATCGGCCTCATCATCTCATGATTCGTCTCCTCAGTTCGGATACTAAGGGTGTCTATTTACCGTAAGAAATACCTCAATATGAAAAGAAATTGAGGTAGCTCTAAATATACTTTTGCTGAACTGTTATTAGAATAATTTATAAAATGAAGATCTATTGATGATTGGTGAAAAATTTATTAATCAGTGTTTTTTTAATCTTCTTGTGATATTACTATAAAAGCTTGATAATGACTTGATAAAGTTAAACTAACAATAGTTCTAAATGCTGGTCGATGAGTGACAACCACAGTCTGACCACTACCGATTATTGAGAATTCAAAGAAGTGATTGTTACAATCTTTTTGTAGTATTCAATTCAAACTGACTTAAATCTAAAAATATTGTTCGGGTAATCTTCCGCAAAGGAATTACTAACAGCAGATAATAATGAATGAAAAGTTAGACTCATCAGGATTCGATCCTGTAATCTTTGGATTACAACTCCTTAATGCTAACCACTCGGTTCACGGACCGTTGTACACTGAAGTTAACTTTTTCCTCCAGTGTCAAGAGTGGGGGACACGAAATAAAGATTGTTCATCATTGCTGTTGTTTTCACTGATTAAAATTGATCATAATTGAATTTGTCAATCAATTTTTTTAACTCCCATGTCGATTTACACATCTTTAAAGTTTGACATAGATGAACCGTTGGATTACAAGCGCTGGACCCTTAACATCTGTTTATGGATTTTGACGGATTAGTTCGATCCCAGTCATTCAACCTTTTTTAAAATCTCCGAATTTCAGAATTTAGTCTATGATGGCTTCCAGTTAACCTTTATGACCTTCACCATCATTTCACCTTTAGGATCTTTACGCTTGTTTTTCCGACTAGACTGTGATTCTACTGGAAGTTAGATCGTCGATATTTGTTAATTTGTTACATCAATTTGACCCGCATCAACTCTGGGCACCCGAAGCCTACCTAATCAGCATCTGACACTTGGAAATCGATGTATGCCCATTTGATGTTTCGCTGATATCTGGACGTCAATAAGCTATCTGGGTAGGAAACGAGGTGCTGGCGGTCTTGGCCCGATGTTGGGCCAATCATGGGCCAGCTTTATCGTATTTCTCATATGCCAAATTTCAAGTCGCTCGTGCAACAGTCTCTGTCAAAAGTTTATGCGCTGTAATATGACCCAAATTAACGCTAATCTTTTGACAACCTATAGTCTCACTTGATTGTGTATGGATAGCTCAAATTTAATTTTCTTTTGCTATATTCAATGATGGGATTTTTACTCTAAACCATTTTTATTTGGAAAACTATTCAGCCGTGGATTGAAAAGAGATCTAATCCGTGATGGTCCATTTAAACACATGACGAGTCAATGAAATTTGAAAAATTTCTATCTCAAGGTCAAAGCCGACAACCTCAAACCGAAAGTGATCATTTTGCAGTGACTTTTTGTAACTATACATCATGAAAATTCCAACGAAAGCTGATGAGTAAATATTTTACACGACAACCGCCTTAATCCGGTAGTCGGCCGTTATGTAGTAGATTACCGAAGATTTGGCATACCAACTCCAGGGTTAGGTCTAGCAGATACCATACCATTGGCAATTCGTCTACATATTGTAATGAATAGTAGGTAGCTAGTTTAAAGTTAGACTAGTAATTCCCTCGATGATTGGTAAACGAAGAGGGGAGAACAATCGCAAGAATTGGGCAACAATTCGTGCACGGAAAAAAAAACTTAAATCCAGTATAAAATACACTTGATTCAAGTATTTGGTACGTTGGCCAATTGATTATGAATTTAATCAATTTTTTCTGACTGTTAAATGACCTAATCTCGTTTCTGAAAATAGTGAAATAACTTATGAGTTAAATTCAATAATAATGTAAGACTAATATCGCCCATGATAAGAAACAGAAGTTACGCGCTCTTTGATTTATCGAACTATTATCGAATGGATATTATTATTGCGATTATATGTCTAACTCTTCCTCAAATAGTTTCAAATATTTTATCTGAGTCTAACATGATCTAGAGTAAAATAAATGTTTGTGCATTACGGCTGTGACAGGATTCTGATTTTATTATTTCATATTCCTGTTCTTAATGTTTTAAAATGAATTAAGCTGAAAAAATTCTATAAATATTCAATAAATATACCAATAATGCATGTTTTGGTAAAGAATGTCGCCTATATTATTTAACAAATAGTACAGAAACGAGCGCTTTGATTACTAACTACTACGTCCTTGGTGAAATGGGCAGTCATGAGTTATCAGAATAGTGAAGTGGTCAGTCTCCAATCAATAATGACTGCAAGTTGCAGAACGATAGTATTAACTGAGTTATTTTTAATATATTCCCACTGAAATAATTGAATGTAAATTTTCGGCAGGTACCAATGAGCGGGAGATTGCTAATAGAGCTAATACGATCCACAGCCGTATACTGGGTGAGATAGGGTGAGATAGGGTTGATTAGCCAGAACAGGGCACAAAGGGTCGGAATATTAAAGAAAAAAAAAAGAATATAAAGAATATAAAGAATATAATAAATAACGTTTGAGAAGTCGGATTTTGCGTTTCCGAAAATATCAGTTGTGATAACTTACAGCAATGATCTATCATGATTATAGATCTAAATAATTATTATATAGTTCTTTTGTTTTCATTTTCATAACACGGTTTATCTAACAATATCAAAATAATAAAAGTTTATCATTTCTGCACATCTCCGAACTAATAAATAAGTAACTCTTAATTTAATGAAAAATGGCGTTGACGTGTGAAATTTCGATGTCATGTCTACGTCACATTACGTTGAAATTCATCTCGTTTTTATGTACTATTTATAAAAATAATACCTTAATGTTATATTTTCAATTTAGATTCCCCACCACGTACACTTCTTTTCAAAAATAAAATCTACGAAAAGGGCAGCAATTCCTCAAACGAAAAGAAGATATATAGCTAAAGTATGTAATGAAGTATATTTTGTCAGCAGTAAAATACATTCAAAAATATGATGCAGTATATTGGTATCATATAGCTGCTTGCGAGCGATTATCGTATATAATAACATATATGCCTCATATATTTTTTATGCATTTTGCATAATATAATATATAATATAATGCGTGATATTCAGTGGAAGCGGATAAGCTCTGCGTATCAATCTTTTTTTTTCTCTAGCCAGTATATGAATCGAATATATTTCCCTTATCCCACAAAAATATATGAAACCATTTATTTCAGCATATATGTGGTTCAATATATAATAACCATATAAGAGTGTACCTATAGTAATCGCAATATATTTTTTTATGTATCGGAAATCATAGATGGGAAAATATCAGTAAATTACCAAAAAGCGACACATATTACTACTTATTGGTACAATATATTTCCATATATATATATATATATATATATGGTCTGGGATCGGATCAAATCATGAAAAATGAGCAAGCATTGACGACCCTCTCTTCCCTGGGAACACGGATAACAATCTTACCAAGTTTCACGTAACAAGTCCTGAAGAATCCAGTCCCGAGAATGACACTGAGTAACCCGAGAACACCCTGCGGGAATTCCGTGAGTAAAAACAGTAGCAAAACGGCCAAAAGCATCCTCGTGGTTCTATCAGTCTGTCTCTCTTTATCCAGTAATCTTGACGATTTTTTTTTACTCGGTTTAATATCATACAAATTCTCCACCACATTTTCATCACTATTCTTGAAAACATTATTACTCGTCAATAACTTGCGCCTTTTCTTAGCTTTTAGGAGTGCAAGAATCAGCCTCAAACTTAAAATGGTCAAGGCTAGACACGGTACGAGCTTAATTACAACACTGTACATCCACAAATTCATCAAATTTAATAATCCATGCGTCTTCATTGTTTCACTCAAGTCAACAAACCACAATGTTTCGTTGGTAAGCATTTCTGTTCCGTTGTACACACTAATATTGACTGAATTACCATCACTATTTAGTACTTCAATTTTTGACGTTAACTGGGTTGTGAAGTATACGGGTAAGCATATCAATGGGCATATTACGTACGCACCAGCAATAGCCATAATAGTTCTCCGGAAACTGCACCACTGACGATTACTCTGGGGATAGGCAACTGCAATGTACCGCCAAATTGCTAGTGTCACTGTCAACCAAATTGATATTGTGTGACAGACTTGAGTGAAGATTGAATGGATCAAGACAAATACCGCCCATCCGTAGGTATAGGTGTCTCTTCTTGAACGATGATAGAGGTACATGTGGCTTGCGTATGGAATGTACTCGATCATCACGAGAAGATCAGCTACAGCGAGTCCAGTCAGGATGGCATTGGTTGGCGAAGACATTTCGCGTCGTGATAGCACTACTATGTTTAAAGTATTGGCAATTGAACCGAAGATGCACACCAACAGGCTTGCCCAACCATGGACCTTGACGTACTCCTGATGAAGACCATCTAGACCTGGTCCACATCTATAATCTAACGCTGAGTCTGTAGAGTTCATCATTGAAGCTCAAGTTTTTTCGAATAACTCAGGAAGATGACGATCCTGATTGTAACTTTATGAAAGTGTTCAGACTGACTAGATACCTTGGTCGCTATAAGTATTAATTGATATTGAATCAATGCAATTGGTGACGATGGTAATGGTAGTGATGATGGTGATGGTGATGGAGATGGTGATGATGATATCATGGACCAGGAAGCGCGAGCATCTCTATCTTCAGGGTATCCCCATCAACTCTTATCACTGTTCACTAATTTTATACACATTTTTAATGATCACATGTCATATTGATGTTTCAGAAATTTGTTTCGTTAATTTGCTTGAGGTATCCAGAGCGAGGTCTAGGAGATTAAGAAAAGCTTGAGGTGGACTTGCACTACGTTTGTGTTCGGCTCCGCGTGCGGCTGCCGAATATGATACAGACGTGATATTCACAGCTCGAGGGAAACGGATACCCACCAAACAGCTCGGCGTCGCGACGCATGCGTTTTCATTCTGATGCTTGATACTTTGGGTGGGGAATTGAGACTACGTTTGCGGAGAGAACACACAGTGGAAAAGGAGCGTATTACTTCAATTTAAGATGGATCCTCTCACTTTTTTACGGATTTTGGTGGTTACAGGTTGAGGGTGAGAGGGTAGATGATAGCTTTTGTGCGGATTTCAATAATTCACTGGCGAGAATGGAACAAAATCGATGAACACATTTTCCAGTCATTTTTTATGCTGCTCTTCACATTCCCTGCAAGCGAGATTTCTGCTTTATGTTGAATGCCGAAAAGAGAATGAAAAAAAGAGTTGTGGAACTACTTGGGAAAATTGGAGCTGCCATTTTAATGTTCTTTGTGTCAAAAAGGAGACAATTGAGTTTTACATAATTCAGGGTGGAGATCTTGCTTCGGGTTCATGCTCTTGAGGACCTCTCACATCATTGATGGAAGTGCAATGCCTGAAACTCTAAGTTTTAACCATTTTTTCGTGGTTTTTACATTTTTGATAAACAAGATGCTGAAGTTTGATGGTGTGAGTAGTGCTTGCACAATTATTTAATTTTTTCTTTAATGAGGAGGAGTAAGTGTGCAAAAAGGTATTACAGTTTGAGTCATGTCTGATGGGATACAAGAATTGTTGTCGATTCAGACTTGCTCTGACATTCAGAGACGTATTGAGTTTTCCATTATCTACGCGGAACAGGCGCTTCGATGAAACAGGTACGATGATATTCGGACGTGTCATCAATTTTAAGATGGGAATTATAAATTGGATTTTCTACTGCTCATCAATATTTTTATTTGTACTTACATCTTGTTTCTAATTTTTTGATAACAATCTTGATAAGGCAATAAGAATCAGATGAATGATGAAGATAAAATAACTGAAAGCTCTATATAGCATCATATACAAATTTGTATTCTATTTTTTTTTACACGGAGTAAAGGAAATGGTAGACATTACTGCAATATATGAGATTTTACCATAAGAGTATCATCAATGATTCTTCAGCGTGACCTTCATGGCAATTTTTACTATAATACTATTGACAACTACAGTACACATTATTATGGGATGAGGTGATTCTTTTCATTTCTCTAAGTTTCAGAAATATTCGTATTTGTTCGAAAATTGATTTTCAACGATAACTCAAGTAATTATAAAATGGAAATCAATGATCACTTAAAAAATGATATTAATAGGATCTTGATCGTATGTACATCCGGTTTTTTTTATCTTTGTAATTAACGGAAAATATTATGAGCAATATCAATGAAATCGCTGTTCAATTTTTTTTTTCAAAGCATTGATACTCACGTGAAAAGATGATGGAACTACCTTTATTATTTTCCAATTTTCAGAAAATCCATTCCGAAGCTTGTTGCTAATTTCTTAGCAACAACAGCTATACGCTGTTCCATATAATGGCATTCCCCACTTGTTTACTATACCTATCGAGTCCATTACCATCGAAAGTCTTACGATGCATTATAGTATAGTTATAGGCACAATACAATTGTCACTATAGCATATAGAAATAATTACTTTAACATAGTCATGCTTCATAAATTATAGTTATTTCTATTAAGCGTGGATATTCCTATATGTCTAATAATAATAATATTGATAAGTAACGGATTCGAGCTACATCTATACAACATATTGTTATACATTGTATGAAACATATCTGCATAGCATTTTTGCTAATAAATACACATCTATCTATCTATCTCTTCACCATGGCTCTGTTCTCCGTGTATTTCAAAGAAATAGTTGTTACACATAAACCAATTGATTTACTTATATCAATAAAACCAATTTAATTATATGGAACAAGAATTTATTGTTTGCATGCAAAATTTGAATTGAATGACAATTATTAATCATTAACAAATGATTTCATTGATTCTCGAGAATTACTTTTCTATTTATTTTGTAGGGGAAATTTAACATTATGGTCTGACAATAGGAGTTTGAAACAAACATAAATGACGTCAATGACTCATAATAACTCATAAAAGGATAGTACATGGCCGCAAATATCTCTTGTCTGTATGACAGGTGGGCGATTTAAGATAAAGATAGATAAGTCCCTTTTGCCGTGAGCGTGGAGAGAAAAGACAATATAAATTTGAGGATTGCGCCAGTTAAGGAGATGAAACATTTGACCACTTTGCATTCTGCGAAAAAAAAATAATTATCTCCAGATGACACTTTTAAATAATTTGTAAAGTACTAAAATCAAATAAACGGTCATTAGCTTAAAAGAACAATTTATTTCATTTGGATGGAGATTCGCAGAAGCTTTATTTGGTTCAAACAACCATTTATTGATAATGAAAGAAGATTTACTTGTTAAACAAAACTTTGAAGACATACGTTTTTAGTAATTTAAATATCTTTATAAAATAAAATAAAATGCAACAATTAATCAAGTTAATGGATTCGAAGAGAACACTCATGAGAATTTTAACTTAAAACATATGGCTGATTCATTCTAGCGAATTGTAAAACCTCAATAATAAAAAATATATAATCAATAGAGTCTAGTATAACGTAAATAAATAAAAACGACTTGCAATAACTTAATAAAAAGCTGGTACGTTAGGAGACGTACTGCGTATTTTCGTCGAAAATAATGAAATTAATCACTAAAAATGAAAAAAAAAATTAAGAATAAAAATAAAGGTATTATTAGTATAAAAAAATGAAACAAGAAGATACATTTTTCTTATTGTTCATAGGAGTAGAAGTCACCTTCACTTGGGTGGTCAGGTTGAGTAACGTGGCTCAAATAATTATAATCATTAATCAAATATCATTATCAAATATCTAATGGAAATCGTGACGCAACAAAGTTAATCGAATTAGAATTATCAAAATTTACAATAAAATCATAGAACTCCATTTCGTTTCTTAATGACATAATTAGTGTTAATGATCTTAAATATTACTATATACATAACCATATATAGAAATATATATTCTTAATCAAATTTATCTCCTAGAAACACTCCATTAATTTGTTAATGGATAAAGTCACACATATTCTTCCTCATTTCTCATTTGTCTACGTAAAATACTGATTATAATACAAATTTTCAGTGTTATGCCATATCTGCTCTACACACTTTTTTATTTCTTATTATTATTCTACCTCTTTCCGACTATGTAATTCAAAAAAACATATATGCTGTGCCTGGCTGAATACCCTTGGGCAAATGGAAGTTCACTCCAAACAAATTATGGAGAAAATGAAGAGAAAGATAGCATAATAATAGCGAACTAGAATATGGAATTTTTTTACGCTCAACGAATGGTTCATTTCAACTAGATTCTACACACAATATATTTTATTTTGTACTTTTGTTCATATAACTTTGTTTGATTATTCTTACTGCTATATTTGTTGCGATAGTAGCTTTCGTATGCAACGACGAAAATTATTCGATCCATTGGAGATTCGAAACTGCAATGACGATGTATTTCTTTGACTAATCGTTCCGCGATTAAATTGTCAAATTCACGACGTATTTATTGTTACCAATAGAACGGATTGTCTCGACGCAATTATCGCTTATCTGAGATAAGAAAACTGGAGGAACAATCACGAATTCGCCGTTATACATGTGTACCTGACGTTTCAATAACATAATCTGGTTGTTATGTACGGAAATTGGATACTTTACGAACTCCGTCGTCGTAAACAAACCCCACAATTGTATACGGAAACGGACCAGCCATCTTCCCGAGTGAGGAGGTAGAACAAACGCATCTCCAGAACGGAAATCCCCGAGGAAATTTGAGCAATCATCTTCCGGGATTCCACTGCCCTTCCCTAGATCATATCTAGTTTTGATGAACAACCAAGTTCCCTCTTTCATTTTTCCATGGCTTAAGACTGAGTGAAAGCCTTGACGAAATTCTTCACTCATCTCAAATAAATATTACTAAAGTATCAAGACAAAACCACTTTTTGTGTCCGCATGGATACAGAAACTGTTTTGGCCTTGTAGTATGGATCGATCATTGTTGTTTTGCTTTAATGCAGCGATCGTAAGAATACAAAGAACTGCAACATCTAGTTTAACTTGCCTCTATTTCTATAATAATTGCACTGTTTGTGACACGGTTTGAAAACAGTAATCTATGTTATAAGGCGCGCATTGTGATTGAATTTGTCAGGAAAATGGTTCTCCAACCATATCACATACGTTCTGTTTTGTCGCGAGACCCAGCTAACCGAATTCTACTGACCAGACATAGGCCCATAAAGAATGAGGTTAGGGCCAAGTGACGAAAAACACAATTCTAATCCTACTTCCAATGGTTTGACCGCTGCTTTTGCATTATGTAACGAAAAATTTGTTTGACTGCTCCACTAAGAAGATATTAGTTAACGCATCTGATTATTATCTTCGCTTTCAAGTCGGCTCATAAACTAACATTGACCAAATAATATCTTTTTCCCACAGTAGGTCGAGAGTGAAGTGTTACCCACACTCCGCACGCGCAAAATACCTCATTTATCACAAATTGAGATAAAATAGTATATTTCGATACAAGTACAGCAAAGTGTTCTTCCGCTCATGGGAGTTTGTATCACGAGCCGCAGGCTAGTCATATAACTCCATGAGTTAAAGATCACTTTGCTGTGAGGGTATCGAACAATATTTTTCGTCACTATGGAAGGATTAAACTTTTACAAACGCCAAGTATGCCTTTAAAGTCACTTTCTCCGCATAGCGCGATGAAATAGGATATTTCAGATTCAGATTTTTGGCACCAGCCATGAACGATACTTTTTCGGAGAGATTTTCACTTGTTCGAGTTCGAGGAAGCATCAGTGCCACTGCCCGGACAAGGAAACATCAAGAGCAGTATTGCAAAATAGAGTTCGCTTCTTTCGGGAATAGTAGGTTATGCAACAAACGTGCAGTATAAGTTTTTTGGCACGTAGGAGGTTTGTGTTCCCCAATCGTCTCCGTTATATCTTCATGCCCAGAGAACATCCATAATTCCATGAAAATGTCTCCAATATTCAACATTATAAGTTGAACGTATTTTTATGAGGTATGCAACCTTGAATAATTTATCAGTTTAAAAGAAGTTCATGTTAAAATAATTCATAATTGTTGAGAATGACGAATCAAAGTCAGGCTTCCAAGAGTTGAGATAAACATGGTATTTGACGGTGTGTTGGAATCTAAGAAGATGAAGACTAAATCTACAATGTTTGTGACAAAGTTTGTTGAATGGGTTCAGCATCTTTTTTATACATTCTAAGCCAACATTCATATCACGTTGTGTGCGCCAGTTCTCGTTCGAGATTTTCACCGGACCACGCAGACACTCACGAGTGCTCAGCACAAAATTACAAAATTCATAACAAAAAAAGAAACAAATCGTCAGTAAAAACCCATAAACATAAGGCTACAAGTATATTTAAACGACCAAGTCAATGTAGGTTGATTAATAATAACAAAAACGGAGTAATTATCAGCTGAGTACATCTAACCTCCAAAGTCAAGACCGAGCTCCCATGGGGAGTTCAGGTGTAGAATTTTCGCACGTTATAACCACACCAGACCCACGCAAAAGGAAAAAAAACCTCCACGTCAAATATGGCATCGAGTAAAAAAGCGACAATGAGTCAGGAAATTCCCCTGAAAAATAAGTTTTCACCACTTCCAAATGATGACATGGATTATGAATCCATGTGTTATTATGAATTGAGGAAAAAAGGTACAAGGGGAATTGCAATGTTTATCAAAAATTCAATTCCGCATAGGAAAATTAAAACACATAAAGACATTACCATGGAACATATATGTATTCAGTTGACGAGTAAAATTTATATAATTGCAGCGTATATGAGCCCTAATCAAAGCTATAACGCGAGAGAACTTGAACTACTTATGGGGCTGGGAGATAAAGTAATAGTGGCTGGTGATCTGAATGCCAAGCATCAGACATGGAGCAGTCCTCCGAATAATGCCCATGGAACTCTTTTAATAGATTTCGGTCTCCAAAATAATTGCATTGTCCTATTCCCTGATGAACTCACACACTTCCCAGATAACGGAACTAGACCCACAACCATTGATCTAGTTTTGAATAAGAATATCTCCCAGCTGTCAGAAGTTGAAGTTCTCAACCAATTATCATCAGATCACAATCCCATCTTATTTAGACTAGGCTCTCAAATAATACATGAAGATAATAGGCTCGCCTTCGATTATGATGTAGCGGACTGGGTAAAATTTAAATTGATGCTTGATCAAAAAGTACAGGACAAAGAAATCTCTGATACAACTGACGAACTTGACAAGTCAGTTCAAAGTTTTACCAATGTTATTCAAAATTGTATAGACAAAACAATACCTATTAAAACATTTAGTCAAATTCAGGACAAATTACCTAAATACATTCTTGATGCGATTAAAGATAAAAATAAAACCCGTAAACTCTGGCAACATACTAGGTTACAATATTATAAACAAGAGCTTAAGAAGAAAAGAAATAAAGTAAGAAGTCAAATTATGAACTTTAGGAATGGAGAGTGGGAGAAGAAATTAACAAAACTTAATGTGCATGGCAACTCTTTGTGGCGAATGACTAAAATTTTTAAAAAAGAATTTACTCCGATTCCAACCCTAGTTAAAGGAAATGAAGAAGCCTCAACCAATAAAGGAAAAGCAAATATGCTAGCCACTCAATTTGAACAAGTGCACAACCTAGACTTGACAAACAACACAGACGAACAAGAAAAAATCAAGAAAAAATTATTAGATTTCTACCATCTAAAAAAGCGCCAGGCATAGATCGAATACAAAATATTATTTTCAAAAATCTTTCCCAAAAAGCATTAACTCACTTTACTGACAGTATCAACTCGTCAATTAAATTATAGTATTTCTCCAAACACTGGAAAACGGGAAATATTTTTCCAATTCATAAACCAGGTAAAGAGAAATCAGAACCGAGTAGTTACAGACCCATTAGCCTGCTATCAAACACGGGAAATATTGCTGAAAAGACCATACATAACAGGCTGAATAGATATGAGTTGAAAAATAATACTATCATTGATAATCAATTTGGATTCAGAAACGGCCATAGTACTGTCCAACAAGTGGCGAGGATAGCAAGTGATATCAGTGTAGGATTTAATCTTAATAAAGTAACTGTAATGTTGCTATGAGACATCGAAAAAGCATTCGATAGAGTGTGCGTCGATGGCCTGATGGCAAAAATGATACAATTTGAGTACCCAATTGTACTGGTCAAATTCACTAACTCATATATGAGAGATAGGCATCTCATCGTGTCAGTCAACGGTGAACCATCCTCAAAAAGAAAAATAAGAGCAGGTGTACCACAAGGCTCAGTGCTGGGTCCTAAACTGTTCAACATTTATATAAATGATATCCCTAAATTTGAAAAAACTCGCACTGCTTTATTTGCGGATGATACTGCGATATATGCGCAAGCATATAATGCAATAATAGCAGCTAAACAAGTACAAATACACTTGTATATACTAGAAAAATTCTATCTCAAGTGGAAAATATCATTAAATGCAAATAAAACTGAAGTCATAATATTTAGTAAAAAATGTAATAATAATAATAAAATATTTGAACCCATCAAAGTCTATGGATATAATACCACACCAGTGACGTCAGTTAGGTACCTTGGGGTACACCTGGACTCAAAAATCACATATGGAACACATAAACAAAATTCTACAAAAAGCATATATGGTACAAAGGAAGGTCTATCCTCTCATAGCTAAGAACTCGAAAGTCTCTAGGAATAATAAATTATTAATATATAAGATGATACTTAGACCTATTATAACATATGCAACAGGAGTTTGGTGCAGCATTGCACCAACTCATATGAAAAAACTCCAAGTGTTCCAAAATAAGTGCCTAAGATTAGTCTTAAATGAAAATAGATATGCAAGAATTATTGAAATGCATAAAAGTGCAGATATGAAACTGATGGGAGACTATGTGAAAGAACTAGCAGAACATTTTTACAACAATCTCCTAGGAACAAACCCATTATCGAAAGACCTAGCTAAACTTAAAGTACATAATCTTCCCTTCAGACATAAACATAAGCTCCCACACGAAAGCCTGGATACTTTCTTCAATTAAGAGACAAAACTCTAGGCAGTTCTGTAATTAAATGTTCAAAAGCTGGTTTTTCAATACCTTTTCCAGCAGGCAACATATTCAAAACCACTCTACCGCATATGTACTAATTGACAATCCAATAACTAGACACATTTCAATGAAAATGTACAACTAAGAGAAAACAGTAGGTTAAATTTGTGATAAAACAAGTAGGTACTACAAAGTTATAAATGTATATTTTTTGTTACTCACTTTTGTCAGTCACATATGTGTAAAAATCCTGAAAGCTAATAAATATCTGAATGTTAAAAAAAAAAACGTTCTCGTCCGATCACAGAAGCTAAGCAACGTTGAGCGTGGTTAGTACTTGGATGGGTGGCCGCTTGGGAACACCACGTGCCGTTGGCCTCTTTCTTTTCTTTTGTTTCATCGAGAACGATGCATCTATGTTTAATGCGTTTTACAAGCAGTTAATTATTCATTTTCTATCATTGGTCAGATCACTCTTCTCAAAAATTGAAATAATCGGACGGTGGTACACCCAACTTTGAAGATACGTTCCCAATATTCATTTACAGACTTTCAGCCAACGGTCATATCACGTTGAATACGCAAGTTCTTTGAGAGGAAATGTCTCAGAACTTCACTATTTTTATATCGTTCTGAACATTCAAATTATCAACGGCAAGTTAACAACATAACTTTATACAATCGAGCTAAAATTCCCAGGATCGATAATTTCATTTTAAAACTAGCTAGAAATTACTATCAAAAATTAAAATCCATAAAAAACGAAACTATTAATGCTTTCACAAACATAGACAAAGAAGAAGCTACTAATAGAGCAGCATATGGTTATATCAAACCTCAATATTTCACGTGGTATGATAAAATCGGTCTATTCCAAG
>NW_011887751.1:1326081-1328943 GCF_000806365.1 Fopius arisanus
ACTTAAGCTAAGCAACGTTGAGCGTGGTTAGTACTTGGATGGGTGACCGCTTGGGAACACCACGTGCCGTTGGCCTCTTTCTTTTGTTTTTTTTTGTCTCGAGCCATGCGTCTATGCTTAATCCATTTTACAAGTTGTTAATCTTTCATTGTCCATCATTCGTCAGATCATTCTTCTTAAGGGGTGAAATAATCGGACGGTCGTACAACCAACTTTTAACATGCGTTCACAATATTCATTTACAGACTTTCAGCCAACAGTCATATCACGTTGAATACGGGAATTACTTTAAAGGACCTGGCCAGCGTTTTAACTACAACTGATGGTGATATTAAAAATAGATTTAATTTGAAACAGTCGAAAGATTCGAAATACGTTTCTATTTTCGCAACAGATACAGCTTTATATAACTCTTTTAAGGAATTATTAATGAAGAAAAAAATTAAATTTTATACGTGTACCCCAAAAAATGAAAAAGTAAAAACAATTGTCTTAAAAAATCTGTATGGAAACTTTACTCAAGATGAAATTCTCAACCAATTAAAAGATCTTAATTTACATAACACTGATATCATAAATGTCTCAAAAATTTCTTTTAGTAAGACATTGAATCATTTTGGATTTCTTGTTCAACTCTCCCCTGAATGGAACATTTCTGAAATCATTAAAGTAAACAGTTTCGGTCATTCTAGTGGCAGTTGCTCACTGGATTTCCGTTGCGTTAAATGCAGCGAAGATCACGAGCATGGTAAATATCTTCTCAGTAAAGACTCTAACAAAGCACTATTAAAATGTGCAAATTGCCAATTAAATGGTCATCCAGCGAGCTATAAGGGGTGCCCATATTATAATAAAGCGTCAGAAAGAATTATCGCTAATCAACAAGCGATCCTTAGAAATAGATGAATAAAATTAAAAAAAATCAGCAAAAGAGTTTCTCCCAAGTTATCTTTTGCAGAAGCTCTTAACCCGAGCATTCCACATAACCCACCACCATATGTTCACAATCCTCTAACTCATTATATACATGCGAACTCAAATATTCGAAATTCACAAGATCTCGAAAACTCTGCGCAAATCGTTGATGCATTAATCCCCTCGTGGGTTATACAAGTGCAAAGAGAAATAATTACTGCTATTTCATTTTCAATTGAAACTTCAATCGAACCAATGAGAAGCCAGCTCGATCTAACTAAAAGAAATATATAGAAAATCTTAAATCATCTTAAACTTAATGGGGACGAGACTTACTTTTCATTGATGGATTAAACATAATCACTATTAATGTTGACTCCATAGTGAGATTGCAGAGAAGATTCTTTCCTGTAATCCTTTTTAGACATACATAATGTAAAGATTGCATTAATTAGTGGAATCAAACTGAATAAAAATCATCGAATTATGCACCTTAGAGTCTGCAATATAGAGGAGGGAGGGGGGGGGGCGACGGATGGGTGCTGAAAAGAAAATTGCATCCCCCCCTCTCTCCACTCTTTTCTTCAATAGACAATAAAAACTTATTAAAAATAAGGAACAAAGGAACGAAATAGGATTAAAACAATTTAGATCTAATAGAGAATTTTTTAATGTAATTTGTTATATGACAACATCAATTGTTCTTCTTTTTTGTCTTTCCGCAACTACAATTGTGCTTTTTTTCACTGCATCATAGCGAACAAAATTTATTCTTTTAGCAGAAATAGTTCTATAATAAATACAAGATGTAAATGTAATTTACTTAAAAAATCTCGGAGTAAAAAAAGTATACGTAATACTGACACCACCATACCATAAGACCCTGAGAACTTCTACAGGCCACATGGTTGATGTATATTTAAATATCTAAGAAGCATTGTTTTTTTATACTAGTTTTTTAAGGTTGCATATAATGTACATACTTATTGTTTAATTAAAAAAAAACTTGCTTAAACAAAAAAAATCACGTTGAATACGCAAATTCTCGTCCAATCACCTATCTTACTTGCGATTACTTCCGATTATCCGATTACTTCTCGTACTTGGATGGGTGACCGCTTGGGAACACCACGTGCCGGTGGCCTCTTTCTTTTGTTTTATTTATTCAGAATGAGGCGTCTATGTTTAATCTATTTGCCACGCAGTTAATTTTCCATTTTCCATTATTGGTCAGACCATTCTTCTTGAAACTGAAAATAATTGGACGACGATGCGTCAAACATTTAGAATGCGTCAACAATATTTATTTACAGACTTTCAGCCATATCGTAGCAATAACCTTCCTAAGCAACGTTCATCAGTGCATCAATAATCAAATACAACTATATGACACACCTCCAACAATAATTAATTCGTCATACACTAACATAAATACGCCAAAGAAGGTGTACAATAAAAAGCTTAGCCCAAAAAAAAGACCGCGCCTTCGCTCAAGACCCACGGTAACCGGTCAACTAGCATAGAGTGTTGAAGACAAAAACACTCAAAAATAGCTAGCAGACAGAATCACAATTCAATATGGTTAGTACTTGGATGGGTGATCGCTTGGGAACACCATGTGCCGTTGGCCTTTTTTTTGTTTTTTTTTTAAATTTAGAATTATGCATCGATCTTTAATCCATTGTACAAGCAGTTCATCTTACATTCTCCATGATTAGTCAGATCACTCTTCTTAAAAGTTGAAATAATCGGACTGTGGTACACCCAACTTTGAAGATGCGTTTACAATATTCATTTGCATACTTTCAGCCAACAGTCATATCACGTTGAATACGCAAGTTCTCGTCCGATCACTTAAGCTAAGCAACGTTGAGCGTGGTTAGTACTTGGATGGGTGACCGCTTGGGAACACCACGTGCCGTTGGCCTCTTTCTTTTGTTTTTTTTT
>NW_011887751.1:1329066-1339207 GCF_000806365.1 Fopius arisanus
TCAGCCAACAGTCATATCACGTTGAATACGCAAGTTCTCGTCCGATCACTTAAGCTAAGCAACGTTGAGCGTGGTTAGTACTTGGATGGGTGACCGCTTGGGAACACCACGTGCCGTTGGCCTCTTTCTTTTGTTTTTTTTTATCCAGAATTTTCATTTTCCATCATTGGTCAGATCACTCTTCTTAAAAGTAGAAATAATCGGGCACCCAACTTTGAAGATGCGTTCACAATATTCATTTGCATACTTTCAGCCAACAGTCATATCATAGTCTGCTTCGAACAGTCAGATCGCTCGGACGTGTGCAATACAACCCGCACACCGTTTGATTATTTGATTGCTGAATAGCCTTATTCATTTAATTTTGTGTTACAAAATTTTCTTTAATTTTGATAAGTAATTAAAAGAAAGTTTCAAACTGTTTATAACAGTTTAAATCTATGAAATTATGAAGTTTCAATAAAATGTGGCTGATAGCCAAAAACATCAGAAAAGTAACTCCCAGTATCTGAGGAGTGGCAGAGGCAGAGGGGTCATCAGACCTAATCTATCTTCCCAAGAGAGAAGAAGTGAGCCTATTGAAACATATCGATCTGGACAAAAATTCTCCAGGATGAATCCGCCAAACACAATTGCTGATCGTCTGGAGAGAGAAATCAAAGAGATGAAAGCCTTTTACGGGAAAAAAACATCATCCCAAAACACATCAGGTGAGGCCGGATTCTCAATCAATTCACAATTTAACACAGAACCATCTGAAATCGATATCACCGAGGATAATTCCCAGAATAATGCAAACCTTTCTGGAAATAAAAATTCGAATTCTGAGAAGGATGATGGTTGGATGAAGGTGACGGGAGGTAAACTGTCATCCCCACTCCGAGACTCACGCAAGCAAACACCTACGAAGACGACAATACGGAACAAGTTCACTAGACTACCGATAGACGAGATCGAGAGTCACCCACAGGTCAATGACACAGGCGTTCACACCAGCGACAACACCAACAATCAACAAATGTCGAATACCCGAAAGTCGACAGATCAGAGACCCCCACCTATACACTCTTATAAGCAGAGCATAAAAGAACTAGCGAAAAAGATTTTAAATATTTCCAATAATTATAAATCGAGATTTAGATTAAAACAACCTAAAGATTCAAAATTTGTTACAATACACACGTCAGATCTTGAAATGTACAATATTGTTAAAAAATTAGTAACTGACGAAAACACCGAATATTATGCTTGCACTCCTAAAATTGCTAAGCCCAAAACAGTGGTTCTCAAAGATCTCTACGGTGACTTCGATGAAAATGATATTATGTCTGAATTGAAGAGTTTTAATTTAAAAAATGTTGAAATATTAAAAGTTTCCAAAACTCAATTCAACATAAACACCAATAATTCAGTATTTCTAATACAAATTTCAAGTCAATCTTCCTTAGTCGATCTAACGAAGATAAAAATAATACTATATCAAAAAATACATTGGGAACCACTGCACAAAAACTCCTTGTTTCAGTGTAAAAAATGCCAAAGATTTGGACACTCAAGCAGTAACTGCTTCATGGCATTCAGATGCGTGAAATGTAGTCTAGGACATGAGCCTGGAAACTGCAACATAGATAAAATTCAGATAGAAATATTCTGAAATGTGCAAACTGTAATTCAACAGGAGATCGTGCTAATTACAAAGGTTGCCCTTTCTACAAATGCTGTCTCCAAATTCTCAAGAATGACTTGCAAATAAATAATCAGATTAGAGAAGACAAGATAAATAGACTTTCAAAAAAAGTAATTCATGGAACTTCGTACGCCAATATTATTAAAAATAAAAATGAAAATCACTTGTATGCGCAAACTGATTCTCATCTAAAATCTACTTGTCAGAATCAATCTCAAGGTTATTCACATACCCAAAGTCAAAGACCCACTATTAATCAACCAATTGCTGATCCAGTTCACCTCGATATACCCCCTCCATGGGCGGAAACCATAAAAGAGGGAATAGTATCGACAATCATGGTGAAGTTAACTAAGATTACTGAGAAAGTCAATACTAATACCAAAAATATTACTAAAATACTAGATTATCTAAACCTTAAAGATGACTAATTCTTTAACAAACAATTTCCAAATGGACAATAATAGAGATAATAATTAGTTTACTTTTTCAAGAACTAAAAATAGCTTCCATTAACGTGAACTCCATTGTTAAACAACAAAGAAGATATTTCCTTGAAAAATTCATAGAGAATAACGACTTAGATATCACGTTTGTCGGCGAAACAAAACTAAGTTAACATTAAAAAAACAAAGAAAAACAATATTGTTAGGATAGAATCCATCAATTATTGATTAATTGATGCATTCTTTCCAAATTTTATCCCTGTCATTACTAAAGCGCCATTTTTTTGGACAATAAGTACAAAATTATTTCTTCTTTTTTTTGGGCGCACTTATTAAATAAATAACCTAAATATTCCTAAGCTGGAGCAACTACCCCAAACAGGGAATAAAAGCTGTGGAAACACATTATAATTAAAAAATTAGAATGCCTAAAATTTAGAGTCACTGAGTGCCCACTAAATTTTTCTTTAAACCCAAATTAAACCATATATTTTTTTATATACCTGTTTCTTTCAAATGAAAATCAATGTAAATATTGTAAATAATCTGTTGTTTAATGAATAAAAAAAACATGGTTAATCAAAAAAACAAAAAAAAACAGTCATATCACGTTGAATACGCAAGTTTTCGTCCGATCACTTAAGCTAAGCAACGTTGAGCGTGGTTAGTACTTGGATGGGTGACCGCTTGGAAACACCACCTGCCGTTGGCCTCTTTCTTTTGTTTTTTTTTGTCTGGAACGATGCGTCTATGCTTAATCCATTTTACAAGCAGTTAATCTTTCATTTTCCATCATTGGTCAGATGACTTTTCTTAAAAGTTGAAATAATCGGACGGTGGTACACCCAACTTTGAAGATGCGTTCACAATATTCATTTGCATGCTTTCAGCCACCAGTCATATCACGTTGAATACGCAAGTTCTATTCGGCCTGGAATCTCAGGGTTAACCCGGACAAAAGTGAATCAATCCTATTCAGAAATCCCTTTGGAAATATGTCTGCAAGGAAAAAAAATACCGTAAAAAATTTCGAAATTAAAATAACAAATAATGAAAATAATAGTAAAATAATTATCCCACACAAAAAAATAGTGAAATATCTTGGAATAAACATAGACGAACTAACCCGATGTTCTGACCATATAGATATTCCGATTGAAAAAGCAAGGAAGAAATACAAATCATTGGGTTTTCTCTTCCACAATAAATTTATCAATATAAGAGCGAGAGTTATCTGCTATCTCTTACTAATTAGACCACTCTTAACATATGGAGCCGAAATATTATGGAATTTAGGCGCACACCAAGCTGAATGTCTGAGAGTTTTTGAGAGGAAGTGTCTCAGAACTTCATTATTTTTATATCGTTCTGAACACTCAAATTATCAACGGCAAGTTAGCAACAAAATTCTATACAATCGAGCTAAAGTTCCCAGGATCGATAATTTCATGCTAAAACTAGCTAGAAATTACTATCAAAAATTAAAATCTATAAAAAACGAAACTATTAATGCTTACACAAACATAGATAAAGAAGAAGCCATTAATAGAGCAGCATATGGATATATTAAACCTCAATATTTTACGCGGTATGATAAAATTGGTCTATTCCAAGATGAAATTAATAGACCAATATTACATCATATCCCAAGACACAAAAAAAAATAATAAAATTTCATTTCATAATCTCAAAAATGAAAAATTCAAATACTCCAGAGATATTCCGGAAGTCGACATGAACGACTTCTATAGAATAAATAAAAAATTATGGTGGATACACGAAGATAGATTTATAACCAAACTTAAAAACAGAGAAATTCTTCTCAAAGAGACAAATAGGCCTCAAAACAGAGCCCAAAATAGATTCAGGAGAAATAATCACTGTCCACCATAATAATAATAATAATAAGAACTAAGAACAATCTTCCTAGTTGAGTTAAAATAATAATTAATATAAAGAAATTTATCAACTGAGATAAATCCATTAAAATGAATATCACAAACACTTAGTCTTGAGTTAACATTAAAAAAAAATAATATTGTTAGGACAGAATGCATCAATTATTTATTAATTGATGCATTCTATCCAAGCTTTATTCCTGTCATTACTAAAGCGCCATTTTTTTTGGACAATAAGTACGAAATTATTTCTTTTTTTTTTGGGCGTACTCATTAAATGAATAATTTGAATACTCCGAAGCTGGAGCAATTACCCGAAACAGGGAATTAAAGTTGTGGAAACACATTAATCAAAAAATTACAATGTCTAAAATTGAGAGTCACTGGGTGACCACTAAATTTTTCTTTAAACCCAAATTAAAACATATATTTTGTTATATACCTTTTGTTTTTTTTTATCGAGAACGATGCATCTATGGTTAATCCATTTTACAAGCAGTTAATCATTCATTTTCCATCAGTGATCAAACCATTCTTCTTAAAAGTTGAAATAATTGGGCGGTGGTACACCCAACTTTGAAGATGCGTTCACAAGATTCATTTACAGGCTTTCAGCCAACAGTCATATCACGTTGAATACGCAAGTTCTCGTCCGATCACTTAAGCTAAGCAACGTTGAGCGTGGTTAGTACTTGGATGGGTGACCGCTTGGGAACACCACGTGCCGTTGGCCTCTTTCTTTTGTTTTTATTTGTCTGGAAGGATGCGTCTATGCTTAATGCATTTTACAAGCAGATAATCTTTCATTTTCCATCATTGGTCACATCAGTCTTCCTAAAGGTTGAAGTAATTGGACGGTGGTACACCCTACTTTGAAAATGCGTTCACAATATTCATTTACAGACTTTCAGCCAACGGTCATATCACGTTGAATACGCAAGTTCTCGTCCGATCACTTAAGCTAAGCAACGTTGAGCGTGGTTAGTACTTGGATGGGTGACCGCTTGGGAACACCACGTGCCGTTGGCCTCTTTCTTTTGTTTTTTTTTTTATTTACACGTATGCGCTCATGTTTAATCCATTCTCCACGCAGTTAATCTTTCATTTTCTGGCATTGGTCAACTATTCTTTTTGAAGGTGGAAATAATCGGATGGTGGCACATCCAACATTTACCATGCATTCCCAATATTCATTTACAGACTTTCAGCCACCAGTTTCCTGGGACAAAACATATGGTTGGGCATTCGTTGCTTTGGATTGGGGAAACCCAGTGAAGCATAATTAAAGCATTGAGCAATAAAATTATATTTCACAGACATATACATATATACACATACATGAACATGCATTGATAAGTACATCTCAATACATTGTCTTACCTAATATTCATTTTTCTTCTTAATTCCATGAACTTTGGCGCTGGCAAAGGTTCAGTGAATATATCTACCCACTGTTGTCCTGATGAACCATACTCCAAATCAATCAATTTCTTCTTAATTTGTTCTCTGGGAAAATTATATTTTGCATCTATGTGCTTAGTTCTCTTGCGATTTGTTGGATTATTGGCTATGCTGATACAACCATTATTGTCCTTATAGATAATTATGGGATCATCAATTTCCAATTCAATACTTGTAGCTAATGATTTTAATCATAGGGCCTGCCTCACTGCCTCAAAAAGAGCCATATATTCAGCTTCAGTAAATGAAGATTCCACTGATAATTGCTTCTTACTGTCCCAGCAAATCATACAGTTAGCGAATAATCGGAATAAAAACTTCTGTGGTACTTTTTTTTTCATTTTCATCTCTACCCTAGTCTGAATCAACATTACTGACCAGCACATTCATAAAATCACTTCTTTTTATACTTCTTTTATATTCTAATGTTCCTTTCAGATACCTAAGGACTCTTTTAAAACATTTTCACAGTTCATCTTTATTGTGATCTGTGTATCTACTTAAAATATTTATTGCTGCACTTAAATCAGGTCTTTGACCCACCATGACATACATAAGACATCCAATTAAACTTCTACATGGTGCTTCGATTCTCTTGCGTGAATTTAAAACTGCATAGTCCAATCGACTTTCGAGAGGGGCACTTACAGCGTTGCAGTTTGTCATATTAAATTTCTCCAAAATTCTTTGAATGGACGGTGTCTGATCTAGTGTCATTTGATCTTTTCTCTTCTAATTCGAAGTCCAAAATATAATTTAATTTCCATGAAGTCAACCATTGACAATTGTTTCATTAGATACATCTTGAAATTATCCATATTTTCTAGAGTAGCTGTTGCTATTACTAAATCATCTACATATAATACTACGGATATATTTTTATTTACATCCCCGTTATTTAAAATATATATGCAGGCATCCACTGGTGAATTGTTACAACCTTCCCTTCTAAGAGCTTACTCGAAAACCTCAAACCAGCATTGCGCCGCTTATTTTAACCCGTAAAACGCTCTTTGTTTAATTGGTAAACTTGGTCTTTCTAATATGCTATGCCTTCCAGTCCTTTTATGTATATTTCTTCTTTTACTTTTCCATTCAAAAATGCGGTTTTCACGTCCAGGTGGTAAATTAATAAATTGAATTAATTAACGAAGGCTAACTAAAATCTAAAACTTGCGATTCTACCTACTAGAGCAAAGGTCTCATTATAATCTGTTAGATATTCTTGAGAGAATCCTCGCCCGACTAATCGAGCTTTGTATTTTGCAAGATTACTCATCATTTTTTGTAGAGAAAACCCATTTACAGTTAACAATATTCTTTCCATTTGGTCTAGAAACGAATGTCTATGTCTCACTCTGTAGTAAGGGATCTATTTCATTTTCAATTGCTTCTTCCAATTGAGCCCTATCTTTTCTAAATTCAATTTCCTGAAATGTTCTCGGAATTTCGTGTAGTGTTGACTGTACTGACAAAACGCAATCGTCCGCAATCATCCCCCACAACCCTAAAAACTTAGCCTTTTCGTTACCCCACACTTTGTAGCCATTCGGTTTGTATCTGACAAGGACAGCTTTCCATGATTTCGCATCGAATTTTCCGTTGCTAATTTGTCGATGGACATACACGGTATACTAAATACTTTCAAGTATTTCATGGTTGGCTTTTTCTCGTGCCACATTTCATATGGTGTCTTTTCACATTTTAAAGCTTTGGTTGGTGTTATATTTACTAGATAAGTAGCAGTGAGAACTGATTCTCCCTGAATTCGCCCCAATCACCATTGCTCTTGCCTTCTCCGTTATGGTTCTCACCATATAGTCGGCCACACCATTGAGTTGTAGGGTTGTTGGAACTGTCAGATGAAAACTTATGCCTCTCTCTGTGCAGTAATCCTTCATGTCATTTGACAAATATTCTCTTCCATTATTACAATATAAGTTTATTTGCTTTAGATTGAACTTGGTCTCACGTTTGGCTACAAAATTCTTGGACAAATGGAAAACGACTGATTTGCATTTCACTAGATACGTAAGACAGTAATAGGTATATTAGTCTGTGAACAAAAAGAAATAATTCTTTTCATTTAACGTTGGAGGAGTTGTGCTATATATAACGGTCTCTTGACATATTCTTTATTTCTCTCTTTATTGAATGGTAACCACGATTGTTTCCCTTTATACACGGTTCGCATAATTTGCCATTACGTGCTATGCAGTCTAAACTTTGAATATCTCCAAACGTGCTTTTTGACTTCGATTCTAGAAATTTTTGTTTGTTTATATATCCTAAGCGTTGGTGCCACAACTCGTAATTAACTTTTCTACTCACGGCGTTGACCGACTTTCGATTTATACCGAAAGTAATAGTAATTAAATTACGATTCAGCTCCCTAAGCATAACAGCTCTTTGGTTCCTTTTACTCCATTTTGATAAAAAATTATGGAAAGTCCAGCAGATTGCATTTTGGTGACACATAATAAATTGTGCGGCAGTTCAGAACAGTACAGGATATTTTCCAAAGTTCCTCTTGTGCCTTGATCGCTAGTCACTTTTAGATCTCCTCCTTTTGTTACTGTAATGAATTGATCATTTTTTGCAACTGTTATTTTTATTGGCTTGTCCAACTGCTCATAATCAGCTGCTAAATCCTTGCTGCTTATTATATGGTACGTCGTTCCGAAATCCAGAATGAAGGTAATATTGCTTGAATTCTACCATAGGCAAGTTGTTCCCAATCATAAATGCAAAACTAGACATTGCATTTACTTGTCTTTTCTCTGCTGTTTCGGCTACATGCCCGCCTCTTTTCACCTTCTTTTGACTTTCCATTTTTCTTGAAATAACAATTGGCCATTACGAGGTCTCGTTTTCCACAGCGGTGGCACTTGATGACTTCCTTGAAATTTTTCATTTTATTTGGGGATCTATGTGATTTCGAAAGTCCTTGATTCCTACTTTCCAATTCCACATTTAATATTTTTGCACTAGTATCTTGTTGTTCTTGACGCCTTTTTGTTTCGAAGTCCAGTAGTTGCGATTTTATGCCTGTGAGAGTAAGGACATTTGAAGATAACTGCTCGATGGCTGTTACTATATTGTCATAGGAGTTTGGCAGTAAATGTGCCACTTTGTCCGTCTCGCTGAGAGTACCGTCAGCTACGGCAAATTCCACAAATATTTCATCCAGCTCAGAAAAAGGCTTCATTAGGGTTGTATCACCCTGAAATTTGAAACCGAACATTTTCTTTTTGATGGACATTTCTGAAGCTAGACTTTTCCTCGCGTACGTGGCGTCAAGTCTATTTATTATTTCTTCGACAGTATCCTCCCGTTTTGCACAATGTAGAAATGAGTCTGCCAGATTTCCCATTATTATGTCCACTGGAACTTCACATGTGGCTATAAACTCTCCTTACTTAAATGAGAAGATAAAATTTAGGAAGAGTGAATTTTGTACCCGGGAAATCCCGGAAACCAATAGTAAGAATATCAGAAAGGCAGCTAAGGTCATCTGTTACCTCCTACTGGTTCGATTCATCTTGACTTACGCATGACCTATCTGGTGGAACCTGAGAGTTTCGCAGGTAGAAAAGCTACGAGTAGTCGAGAGGAAGTGCCTCTGGCATCTCTATTCGTGTATCGCTCGGCCCACAGCAATCATCGTAGACCAGTGAGCAACAAACGCCTATATGACGGTGGTAATATCCCAAGAATTGACTGTTACATGCTCCTGCTCACTCGAGACTATTACTCTAAGCTCAAAATGATTAACAACAAGATCGTCACTCGGCTCAGCACAGTTGATCCCATCGAAACACCTCTGGCTGTTCCAAGTGGATATTTAGCCCCAGAGACCTTCACTTTCTTTGACAGAATTGGGACATTCCAGAACGCATCGAATACCCCCTACCTGTATCATACGGGAAGGCACGAAGCGAACAAGGCGATTAAGATCCTCGCAAACCCTCTGCAGCCCGAAACCGGACTTCCTGGACCGATCCCGATTCAAACCCAGCTACTGGTGGCTAGATGAGCAAGCAAAATATCAAGCCGAGATTGCTCTGAGACTGGGCAAAGAGAGCAGACTGCCCAACTCGCCACCACTAGCGCCTGCACAGGCACATGTCCCCTACGGACTTTCTTTACACTACATATATGTAAATAATTAGTCGTAGATTAGCTTTAGGTGATTGTCAAGATCTGGTTCGACAGGTATTTTTTACTTGGTCACCCGTTTTAGCCTAACCGTAACGAGCCTCTCAGACGGCTTACTTGCTGTCAATATTCCCCTCAGGGCCTTTGCCACCATCGCTACATGAAATTAGCACTAATACGAGAAGTAGCTTAACTGAGTTTACATAAAAAAAATGTATGAGTTGCTGTCCCACAGCCATGTATTATTGAATATTTTTCTTCTGCTGTCCGAGTGTACTTTGGCTGAGTTTATTAACTTTCGTTTGATATCTTTGCTCCACTTATGACGAAATGAATAAACTCTTACAAAAAAAAACATCATACATTCAGATTACGTTCGTAATATTTATTTACAGACTTTCAGCCAACAGTCATATCACGTTGAATACGCAAGTTCTCGTCCGATCACTTAAGCTAAGCAACGTTGAGCGTGGTTAGTACTTGGATGGGTG